>NC_092729.1:77441374-77624374 GCF_047496885.1 Scyliorhinus torazame | reverse complement strand
TGAAGGAGGTCAGAATGTGTGAAGAGCAGAGTCCGCAAGAAAACCCTTCAAGCAAAAGACAAATCAATCGGACATATTTGGAAAACTTGTACCTGAATACACTCAGTATTCGGAATCAGATCAATGAGCAGACAGCACAAATAGATTCAAATGGGTATGATTTGCTGGGGTCACTGAAGCATGGTTGCAGGAGGACCGGGACTGGGAGATAAATGTCCAAGGGCACTCAGCATTCTGAAAGGATAGATAGAATGGAACAGGAGGTGGAGTTGCTGTATTGGATATAGAATTGGTATTGATAGAGTGGGGCAAGATGCCGATTCGAAATGGATGGAAACAAAACAATATCAGAATGAAAGCTCCTTGGAAAGTCAATGAGTCGACAGCACACATCGATACAAATGGGTATGGTTTGGAACGGATCACCTAGACATGGTTGGAACAAAGAACAATACAGCACAGAAACAGGCCGTTCGGCCTTCTAAACCTGTACCGGTCATGATACCGACCTTTCCCAAAACTCTCAGCACTTCCTTGTGCCGTGTCCCTCTATACCCACCCTAGCCATGTTATTTTGCAAGATGCCTTTTGAACGCCGTTAAGGTATTTGTTTTCACAATCTCCCCCGGCAACGCGTTCCAGGTGCACGCCACCATCTGTGTAAAAATCCTGCTTCGCACATACGCTCTAAGCTTTGCCCCACGGACTTTAAACCTATGTGCCATGGTGCCTGACCCGCCTACCTTGGAAAGAGGGCCTGCCAGTCCAATTTAACAATGCCCCTCATGATATTATAGACCTTGATCAGGTCACCCCTCGACCTCCGTCTTTCTATTGAAAACAGTCCAATCAGCATCTCCGCCTAGGTAACACTATCCAGACCGGGCAAATCCCGGTCATCTGCACGCTCTCCAAAGCCTCCACATCTGTTCGGCAATGTGGCGTCCAGAATTGTGCGCAATATTCCAAGTGCGGCCTTACCAAGGTTCTATCCATGACTTGCTAGCTTTTATTCTAGTTTTTATACGAGGTGCCACGTCCAATGAAGGCAAGCATCCGAATGCTTTCTTCGTTACATTGTCCACTTGTGTCCCGTTTTAAAAGATATGTGAGCTTGCAGGCTCAGATCTCTCCGACTTTCTACATTCCTACGAGTTTTGCCATTTACTGTATATTTCCCCTCTATATTAAACCGATCCCGATCCAAGGTTCCAAACTGCACATGTCCTGCTGTATCCTCTAATGATCCTCAACACTATCTGCCACTCCACCGTACTTGATGTCATCCATAAACCTATTGATCAGATCATTTACATTTTCCTCAATCGTTCATAGATAGTCCAAACAGCAGAGCCCCAGCACAAATCCCCGTGGAACACCACTGGTCCTTACCTTTCATTCGGAAAAACATCCTTTTTATTGCTACCCTCTGCCATCCGTGACGGAGCGAGTTCTGTAGCCATCTGATCACTTCACCTCAGGTCCCGTGTGACTTCACCTTTTGTACCTGTCTGCCATGAGGCACTCGTCAAAGGTTCTTTTACAGAAATTTCAAGTACCCAATTCATTGTTTTTCCAATTAGCGGGCAATTTAGAATGGCGAATCCACTCACACTGCACATCTTTGGGTTTTGGAGGCGAAACGCACGCAAACACGGGGAGTATGTGCGATCTCCACACAGACAGTGACCGAGAGCCGGGATTGAACCTGGAACATGGAACCATTTATTGAAAAAAACAGCATGTGGTAAAATTATGAAGGCGTTCTCCTGTTGATGGTTCCACGTTGCAGTAATGATGACGTCAATGAGATCGCAATGTACAACCGTTAAACAAAACTATTTCAGTTGGTTACACGGAATGTTATTAAAATTTTGCTTTAGAGACATAGAGTCATGGATGTTTCGAACCTGGAAACAAGGCCTTTGGCCCAGCTTGACCATGCCACATAGTTACTATCACTAAGCTAGCCCCATTTTCACGAATTTGGACCATATTCCTCTATACCCACCCTGCCTATGGACCTGTCTACCTGTTTTTTAAATGACAAAATCGTACCCACCTCTACTACTGCCTCTGGAATCCCATTCCAGATGTACACCACCCGCTGTGTGAAGATATTTTCTCTCGGGTCTCTTTTGTATATCTCCCCTCTCACCTTAAACCTATGCCCTCTACTTCTAGGTTCCTTCACCATGGGGAAAAAAGAGGACTATCGAACTAATGTATTTCCTCATTATTTTGTAGACGTCTATAAGTTCACACCAAATCCTCCAATGCTCCAGGGAAAATGGTCTCAGCCTATCCAGCCTCTCCTTAGAACTCAGACCATGAAATCCTGGTACCATCTCGTAAATCCCCTCTGCGCTTTCCAGTTTAACAATATTCTTCCTATAATAAGATGAGCAGAATGGAACATAGTATTCCATGTGTGGCCTTCCGAATGCCTTGTGCAACTTCGACAAGACGTTCCAACCCCGGTATTCAATATTCTAACCAATAAAACCTGACATTCTGAATGCCTTGTTCACCAACCTGTCCACCTGCGACTCCACCTTCACGGAGCTGTGAGCTGTTCTCCTAGATATCTTTGTTCTGTAACACTCCCCATCACCGCACCATTAACTGAATCGGTCCTGCCCTGATTTGATTTACCAAAATGCATTTCCTCACATTTATCCAACTTAAACTCCACCTGCAATTCATCGGCCCACTGGCCCAAATGGTCAAAATCCTGTTGCAATCTTATATAATCTTCTTCACTATCCACTAAGCCACCAGAACTCAAACTCCTTGACAAATATGCAACAAGTGCACAGTTTGTGGATGAGATCTTACATTATCTTTGGGTCGGTTTTACCAGTTTAACCCGTCTGAAATTCAGCGGATTAAAAATTTCAAATGTAAGTTACACCAAACTCAAATTGCCCACGGATTTTCTTCAACTCTTTTTGTTAACATCAGCAATGAAGCTGGAACATGAATAACCACGGTCCCTTGATGGGAAGAGTAAGTGCGATGAGTCTCTGCTCATTCAGTCTGTTTGAGGTGACTCTTCAAATTTCACTCAGGGTTTTTGGGCATCTCGGAGCCAACAGACAGTTATATTCATGGCTCCTGTCTCCATGCTGCGGCCATTAATTGTTTCAGAGAACGACAAGGGCACAGATAATAGTTTATTCCAGTTGTGTCACTTAGTCAGGAGAAATAGTTACAATAGTTTAATATATTCACTATTATTACCTCAATAATATTGTATGGAGATTTGTCTTTGTCTTTTCATTGATGATCGAGTATAAAATGGTAACTGCTCTCTCCAGTCCTCTGGCGTTTCTAATGCTGAAGGAGAGATAGAGAAAGTATGGACTGAGGATAAGAGAGAGAGTTGAGGACGAGAGAGGGAAGGAGAATGGGAGATAGGTTAGACGAGCAAAACTTTACATCAATTCTGTGGGAACGCAGGGATCATTGCAATAAACCAAACTTCCTGATACTTAACATTGATGGAATACGCTGAGAATGATCTGGTCTATTCCGCAGGAAAATGAATATCATCAGCAACTACCATGTGTTCTGCTGACACATGTCACAGAGCAACTTCAGCCTCTGTTCCCTGACATCATCTTCTGTTTAGATTACATTTTCTGGAGATATGTTAGAGACCACAGATACACTCCAAAATATCAAACAGCTAATATACACCAAGGAATTCTCTAAAGTGATCTATGACCTCTGAAAAAACATCCATATCTGAGGACGATGAGAAATGCTTTGAGTATAATGACTGTTGGACGTGGCTGTGGGCTGGGGCAGGATTTCATGTGGATTCTGAGCAGTGATCTCCAGTTTCTTTTAATTACGGCTGCCGATTGATAGATTAACTCCAGTTGCTTCCATATTTCTTAATCTCCTCTCTGACACAAATCTCCCAATCCAGTTTTACATTTTGTCAGCTGCCATTTCAAAGTAGTGACTGTGTTACGGCTGTAGGGTAAACAGAACACAGGTGTTAAACGGACGAGAACAAGGGGACCTTGTTCCCTCAGTGTTGGGTTTGGTCACAGCTCGGGAGAAACATTGCTTTGGTTTGTGTCAGTGGAAAGACAGTGTCAGAGTGAGAAGAATGCTGAGCAGAAGCTGCCAGGATTGGTTGAAACCTAAACGCAGAGCAGCTTCAGTATCTGTTCCATGACATCATCTGCTGTTCAGAGTTACATTTTCTGGAGACATATTAATGACCATCCATATCTGAAGACGCTCTGAAGGCAGTTCGCTGACTCTGTCAAGATGAACTTCTGGACCAACATTCACTCCGCCCCACACAGGAACCCACAATTGCCGAGGCCGAAATCAACTGCCTTACTGGGACTGTTTGACGTGGGGCGTTGCTTATTTTGCTTTGTACCTTTTTCTCCATTGAATCGCTGCGCAATTTGATGCCCTTTTGTGGGCTGGACCTCTCCTTTCTTCCACAACCAAATTCCATCAATACCAAACTTTCTGACAGGATCAGGATTTGCTCTGTGTTTCGGTGATTAATGTCGTTCTATCTCCCATTTAAATTGTGCAGAAGGTATTCCTTCCACGTGATATTCCAGTTTTTAAAAATGTGATTTGGTTTCTATCTGTACAGCCTAAATTCTGAGAAAGAGGAACAGAAGAAATGCAATTGATGTGAGCTAGCTACGAAACTCGGAGACACAGTTGCAGAATATGAACCATGTGTATAAGCGAGCTGGCGATCCAGGACACACTATCAGAATAAGAATCATCATGTATATAAGCTAGCCAGGGAACGATCAGTCACAGTTAAATAATAATTATCATGTATATTAGTTCGCCGGAGAAATGGAGACGTAGTTGCACAATAAGGAACATGTGGATAGGTTGGCTGGGGAACGACGAGACACAGCGACAGAATAATGGTCATGGATATAAGTTGGCTGTGGAACGAGGAGACACAGTTACAGAATAAGGGCCACGCGTGTAAGCTAGAAAAGAACAAGGACACCCGGTTACAGACTAATGATCATGTATATAATCCAGCTAGTGAACTAGGAGACATGTTCACAGAACAAGGGTTATTTATTTAAGCTCGCTGGGGAACTATAAGGCACAGTTACAGAATTATGTTCAAGTATATGACCCAGCTGGAGAACAGGCGACACATTAGACGTATGGCCATTTATATAGGCTATCTGGGGATCCAGGAGAGACAGTTAAAGAATAGGGGTCATGTAACCACAACCACACGGCCCCTCTCTCCTCACACTGGCAGTAAAACTGCCCATCACCAGCCAGACTCACCCTGATTTGTCATCCTGCATTACCAGGGTCGTTGGCTATTTATGTTACCATTGGAGATGGTCGCCGGCCACTTTGGGTTTTGTGTGTGTATGTGTGTGGGTGGTGGGGCCGGCGATGCGAGGCCAAGAGGTTACTCTGGGAGGGGCAGCTACCACCTCAGGAGAACTGCAGCGGCCCCTGGGAATCGGGAGGAGGTAGAGGAGAAGGAACGCCACCAACTACAATGGGGAAAAGACTAGAAAAGATCTCAAATGAAATAAATCCGCTGACACAAGCATTATTTTAGCGTTTTCTAAATTATTGAAACTTCCAAGTTCATGAAATGGAGAAATTCTCTTAATCAGTCAATAAAAAACGTAAAAGACCTCAGCACCAACAGTCAGAATAATAGGGCAGCATTACCGAGGCCCACTCACCTGCGCCATCCCGGAACCCCGCCTAACCGCCAACAACCCTCCAAATCGCTTCTCACACCCCGCTGAGGTGTGGGGGACTCTTTAGTCCGTTGTATAAAAGGTCGGTCAGGAAGGTATCCACCAGGGGAGAAACCCAGCTGCTTCTGAGTCATTCCCCCATGACCAATCAGCTGAGTCTAGTGGGGAATGTCTGAATCACACACACCTTTACCAATCTCCACCTGGTGGGGAATGTCTGAATCACACACACACCTTTACCAATCTCCACCTAGTGGGGAATGTCTGAATCACACACACCTTTACCAATCTCCACCTAGTGGGGAATGTCTGAATCACACACACCTTTACCAAACTCCACCTAGTGGGGAATGTCTGAATCACACACACCTTTACCAAACTCCACCTAGTGGGGAATGTCTGAATCACACACACCTTTACCAATCTCTACCTAGTGGGGAATGTCTGAATCACACACACCTTTACCAAACTCCACCTAGTGGGGAATGTCTGAATCACACACACCTTTACCAATCTCCACCTAGTGGGGAATGTCTGAATCACACACACCTTTACCAAACTCCACCTAGTGGGGAATGTCTGAATCACACACACCTTTACCAATCTCCACCTAGTGGGGAATGTCTGAATCACACACACCTTTACCAAACTCCACCTAGTGGGGAATGTCTGAATCACACACACCTTTACCAATCTCCACCTAGTGGGGAATGTCTGAATCACACACACACCTTTACCAATCTCCACCTAGTGGGGAATGTCTGAATCACACACACACCTTTACCAATCTCCACCTAGTGGGGAATGTCTGAATCACACACACCTTTACCAAACTCCACCTAGTGGGGAATGTCTGAATCACACACACCTTTACCAATCTCCACCTGGTGGGGAATGTCTGAATCACACACACGCCTTTACCAATCTCCACCTAGTGGGGAATGTCTGAATCACACACACCTTTACCTATCTCCACCTAGTGGGGAATGTCTGAATCACACACATCTTTACCAAACTCCACCTAGTGGGGAATGTCTGAATCACACACACCTTTACCAAACTCCACCTAGTGGGGAATGTCTGAATCACACACACCTTTACCAATCTCCACCTTGTGCGGAATGTCTGAATCACACACACACCATTACCAATCTCCATCTAGTGGGGAATGTCTGAATCACACACACCATTACCAATCTCCACCTAGTGGGGAATGTCTGAATCACACACACACCTTTACCAATCTCCACCTAGTGGGGAATGTCTGAATCACACACACCTTTACCAATCTCCACCTAGTGGGGAATGTCTGAATCACACACACACCTTTACCAAACTCCACCTAGTGGGGAATGTCTGAATCACACACACCTTTACCAATCTCCACCTAGTGGGGAATGTCTGAATCACACACACCTTTACCAAACTCCACCTAGTGGGAAATGTCTGAATCACACACACCTTTACCAAACTCCACCTAGTGGGGAATGTCTGAATCACACACACCTTTACCAATCTCCACCTTGTGGGGAATGTCTGAATCACACACACCTTTCCCAAACTCCACCTAGTGGGGAATGTCTGAATCACACACACCTTTACCAAACTCCACCTCGTGGGGAATGTCTGAATCACACACACTTTTACCAAACTCCACCTAGTGGGGAATGTCTGAATCACACACACCTTTACCAATCTCCACCTAGTGGGGAATGTCTGAATCACACACACACCTTTACCAATCTCCACCTAGTGGGGAATGTCTGAATCACACACACTTTTACCAAACTCCACCTAGTGGGGAATGTCTGAATCACACACACCTTTACCAATCTCCACCTAGTGGGGAATGTCTGAATCACACACACCTTTACCAATCTCCACCTAGTGGGGAATTTTCTGACGTAATTAAGGGGTGGAGCCAGGGCTGAAGCTGACAGGACTGCCAAATACATCCCGAACACTCCTATTTTTAATAGCACAGCACGAGTGGTTAGAATCTGCAATGCGCTGCCTGAGAGTTTCACCAATAAGAAGTCTGACAACACCAGGTTAAAGTCCAAGAGGTTTGTTTCAAATCAGTAGCTTCCAGAACACTGCTCCTTCCAAACCTGTTGGACTCTAACCTGGTGTTGTCAGACTCCTTACTGTGCCCACCCCAGTCCAACGCCGGCACCTCCACATCCTGAGAGTTCCAAGCCTGCCTTTCAAAAGGGGAATTATCTGATGGGAGAAATATTTGCAGGGCTCTGGGAGAAGGCAGGGCGAGTGGCAGCAGCCGAGTTCCTTCCCCCTGCTGCTGCCCATTCAAGTGTTTTCCAAAGCCTGCTCTGCAGCAGCTGCCTGTGACAGTGACGTGCGTGCGGATAGGCACCGCCCGCTCCTATCTGATTGGCGGCCCACTCCTCATCTACATACGTGTCACGCGGTCCGGCTGAAAAAGGGGGAAAGAGGCCGGTTCTGTAAATGTGAATCTCCTGTTCCGATGGGAAAGGCCAGCAGCAATAAGCCTAGAGGGAAAGTCTCAGTGTTGACATCGGAAAGGCTTTGAATGCTGTCAGTCTGCTGTAAAAGAGGGAAGGCATATGGCACTTGGGCAACTCCAGAGCCCTGGGCATCGCTTCTCGGCCTTTTGGCTCAGATCAAGTGTAGTTTCTGTTCTTTTCAGTTTAATATCTGGAACGTCCCTTATTGGGGACTGTATATTAAATTGATTTTTAGAGCAGGGAGATGGACCTGGGGCTTGCTCTGTCCACTCCACGCATCAACCTGATATTGCAGTATCTCCAGGAATGGTGCACACCCCCGTTTATGGGGAATTTCCAAGTCAAAAATCAGATTGCACACACAAAGCTGCCCTTTATCTCTTTTTTCTTTCATCCTCTTCACTCACAAAACAAAATTACTGCCCATTCTCCACATCCCACACACTCAATGCACCGCACTGCATCACCACTCTTTCTCAGCTTTGACAGAGAGTCAGCGGACTCAAAACCTCTTTCCTCTCCCGACAGATGCTGCCAGACTTGATCAGATTTTACAGCATTTTCTCCTTCCTTTCTGCCTTACCACTTTGCTTCGCACAACACCTCCTGCTGCCCAGCCAAAGTGCTCTTGTATCTAAGCCAGCTCTGAGGCAGCGGAGGCTCTCAAGACAAGGCCTCCCCGTACAGGGACGACATCGCCGCCTTCCGCTCAGATCCCGTGTCGGTACGCAGGCTCTTGAACGCCTGCGACCAGTTTGAACTGGCCAAGGTAATCCACGGCAAGGGCGAGGCCGTGTTCTTTGGTAACTGGGCCGACCGGCCCTTTGTCCCCTTTACCGTCAGGTCAGATTACCTGAAGGTGCTGGGGACATGGTTCAGAGTGGCTGGGGCATGCACCAAAAGCTGGGCGGAGCGCATCGCCAAGATACGACAGATACTGGGCTGGTGGGAGCAACGTTCCCTCTCCATTGCGGGCAAAAACCTGGTCATCAGGCGTCAGGTACTCTCGGTGTTGCTGTACGTGGCGCAGGTCTGGCCCATTACCCAACCCCACACCACAGCAGTCACCCGAGCCATCTTTAAGTTCGTCTGGAGATCCAAGATGGACCGTGTCCGAAGGGACACCATGTACAAATCTCTGAATAAGGGAGGGAGAAATGTATCCAGCGTCTCCCTCATCCTGATGGCCACCTTTGTGTGTGACTGCATCAAGCTGTGCGTGGACCCCCAGTATGCAAACACCAAGTGTCACTACGTACTGAGGTTCTACCTGTCCCCGGTGTTACGAAGGATGGGCCCGGCCTCATTGCCGCGGAACGCTCCAAGTAGTTGGACCGTACCGTACCACCTGTCCCTCGTGGAATATTTTCCCCCAGAAAAACACCTTTGACCACAAGGCAATGAAGCAGTGGTCAGCACGTAATGTCCTCGAGGCCCTCGGGGAAAAGGAGACCGTAGAGGACGTTGTATGGTTCCCTGAGCAGACTGCCAGAGTCATCTGGCAGAACGCCTCATCACCAGAACTTTCAAACAAGCACCAAGACCTAGCTTGGCTGGTGGTGAGAAGGGCCCTCCCCGTCAGATTCTTCATGCACAACTAAAGGCTCTGCGCCAATGCACGCTGCCCTCGGAGTGGCTGTGGGGGAAATGAGACGGTCACACACCTCCTTGTGGAATGGGCCTTTGCAAAGAAGGTCTGGAGAGAGATGCAGTGGTATTTGTCAAGGTTCTTGTCAGATTAAACTGGGATGCCCTCCAGCGACGTGTCCGCCGTGTTTCCTTGCCAAGCAAACTTCTGATTGGACCACTCTGCCTCGCCCTCCCCTATCCCTCTCTGACTCTCCCCCTCTGACACCCCATCCTCTCCCTGTCTGACTCTTCCCCACCCTCTCACTATTTGACTGCCCAAAACGCTGTGGCCCTTTAACTCTATGCCACCCTCTCCCCCTCCCTTCCCCTTTGACTGCCCCTACCCTCTGCCCCTTTGACTCTCCCCCAATCTCTCCAACTCTGGCTCCCCCCATCCTCTCCTGAGCTGACTCCCCTCCCTTCTCACTCTGACTCCCCCTACCCTCTCCCTCTCCGACCCCCCTACCTTCTCCCCCCTGACTTCCCCCAGCCTCCCCCCCTGACTCTCTCCCTCCCCCTCTGAGACCCTCTACCTCCTTGTCCTCTGCCTCCCCTATCGTCTCCCATTTTGACTCTTCCCTACGCTTTCCCTTGACTTTCCCCCTATCCTATTCGCCTTTGACTCTGCCCTACCCTTGTTAATTCTGACTCCCACCCACCCCATTCCCCTGAGACAATTCCAACCCTTTCCCCCCTGACTCTCCCTATACTATCCCCCACTGGCACTCCCCTAGCCTCTCTCCTCTGACTCTTCCATATCCTCTTTCCCTCTGACTCTCCCCTACCCTCTCCGCTTCTGACTCCCACCCACCCCTTCCCCTCTGTCTCTCCCATCTCCTCCTCTGTCTCTCCGCACCCTATCCTCCTGTGAATTGGTCCCTCACCGTCTTCTCGTCTGACTCTCCACAACCCTCCCCCTCTGTGACTGGGAATTTCTCTCCAGATAATGGGGACTGGGCACTGACTCTACACTGGAGACCAAAAGTAATGCGAGCAGAATTAGGCCCTAACAATCACATATCGAAAGAAATTGTTGGAAGAGAGAGAAAGTTTGAAACAGGTTGACAGAGGAAGGGACATTTATGGCCTCACCTCCAGTAACTTCACAGTAACTTCATTCAAGCCTACTTGTGACAATAAACGATTTTCATTTCATTTCATTTCACATCCACGGTCGGACAGTAGTTAGCACTGTTGCTTCCCAGCGCTCGGGTCAGAAGTTCGATTTCCGCCTTGGGCGCGGAGTCTGCACATTCTGAACGTGTCTGTGTGGGTTTCCTCCGGATGCTCTGGTTTCCTCCCACAAGTCCCCAAAGAGGTATTGTTTGGTGAATTGGACATTCCGAATTCTCCCTTCGTGTACCCGGACAGGCGCCGAAATTTGACCACTAGGGGATTTTCACAGTAACTTTATCACAGTGTTAATGTAAACCTAGTTGGTGAGGGTAAAATATTATTATAATAATAAATATTATTATATCCTCCAACTGTCACCGCCCTGTCCGAAACACAAATCCTCTCTCTGTGATTGAGGACAAGCCTTTCCACTTTTAATTTTAGCCCCATTGCCTCACCCCCTCTCGATTACTTTTCACTCACTGAGCTGTGTTTTTTTTAATTGTGTGGTAACTAGTTACAGTTCAAGGAAGACCGCCGGTCATTGGCGGATCCCACAGGCAGCAATGTGATAATATCAGGTATGGAGAACCGGACACATTGCATTCCCCCATCCTAGTACCTTGTATAATCCTTCCACCCCACCATCTAAAAGCCATGGGCATTCCGAGTTTGGAGACCCCACTCCCTCTGTCCCCAGAAGTAGTAAAACTCACCTCTTTAACCCCGCAAAAAGCCGGGTTCATTCCTTTGCCAGACTTTTTAAAACCCACCCTTCCCAGCATTTATTTCATCATTATAAATGAAAGGGTGTGCTGTGGCCATCTTTTATATTTATCAGTGATTAACATTCGGAACGCCGAAACATTTGGAAGTCAATGTATTGGTGTTTCTAGAGGCAGTGCTGAGCAAGATCGCAGAAACTGCCCTATCAGGAGATCACCCCAGAAACTGTGCCTCTCTCCTAAGAAACATCCCGTGCTTACTCCACTTCAATATGTATTTCAACCGTGCACAGCAGGATCCCACAGACATACCCTGCAATGTGTTATCCGCCAGATTTGAAAACAGGTGTTTTAGACTTGAGAGTTTATGAAATATATTTTAAAACACAACCGGACAGATTCAACATCGTTTACACAGACGGATTTACACAGAAAATGTCTCCACCATAGCCTTTCATGTTTTGATGTAATAATCATAGAGTTGCACAGTACTGAACAGGCCCTTCGGCCCATCAAGCCTGCAGCGATACTTCAGGTGCTCATCCAGCTACTTTTGAAAGATTGGGAGGTTTCCATCCTCATTCCTCTTCCTAAGGCCCGGATTCCACTGTCCCGGATTCCCCATCCCTCTGGGTGACATTTCTTTCCACAAGGCCACTTTCACCTGAAAGTGATGCCCCCTTGTTATTGACACTTCAGCTGAGGGGAAAGACTGCTTCCTATCCATCATGTCTATGTCCCTCATAATCTTATACACCTCCCCCCTCAGTCTTCTCAGCCCCAAGGTAAACATGATGTGGAGATGTCGGCGTTGGACTGGGGTGAGCACAGTACGAAGTCTTACATCACCAGGTTAAAGTCCAACAGGTTTGTTTCGAATCACCATCTGTCAGAGCACGGCTGGAACCTGTTGGACTTCAGCCTGATGTTGTCAGAGTTCTTACCAAGGAAAACAACCCAAGCTTATCCAGCCTCTCTCCGTCGCTCAATTGTACACTGACATTATCATTTACACTTATTACACGATCAAATATGGGAAGAAATGGCTGGGAATGTAGAGCGAAAGTTGGAATTATGACAGAGGCAGGGACATTTGACCTTCATTTCGTCCACACAATGCTGCATATCCCTCTCTCTCTCCCTCTCGCCCTCTCTTTCCACACAATTCTCTCGATGAGGGAGAAAGATGGCGAGACTGAGGGTGATAGAGAGAGAGATACATAGAGAGAGACAGAGACAGATACACTAGAATATTCTACAGTCACAAACCCAATAACGTGACTTAAAATATTTCTGGTTCCTGTGCTTTTACATGTAAACGTGGCATTAATTACACCATAACACAGGCCCTGTTCCCATTGACAAATTAAACAAGTTTCCATCAGAGCCATTTTTTATTCCAGGCCTTTGGGAGCGCTCGATCAAAATCTCCTCAGACAAGTTCATGTCGTATCATTAGAAATAGATTCCCCCTCACATTGGACATGTCATGTTTCAACGTTTAAAATTACACCATCAGATAATAAAGCCCCTTCAGTCAATGAATTGATTACAGTAGCAATGAAGGCATTTCTGGTACAGCAAGATTATAGTAGCATGCCCACTTCAGAGGAGGACAACCCTTACTCTCCTCGGAATCTAGTCTCTTTCCACTACCGCTCATGAGCCTCTCACACACCCCGGCCTCTCCCTGTTCAGTTTCCCCTTCCTTCCTCCATTTCCCGAGATCTCTCTGCCAGTCGCCCTCTCTCCCAGCCTCCCTCTTTCATTCAATATTTCACGTTTAAAGTGAGTTCATGGCTGCAGTGCAAGTATTAGGGAGCCCGGCAACGTGCGAACACAGCACGATCCCACACTCACAAACTGGTCACGGCCGGGGTATCAAAGCGATCTAAACATTGAAACCTGGAGCAGGAGGAGACCATTGGCTCTGCTATTTATTATTATGGCTGATCATTCAACTCAGTTCCCGCCTCCCCCGGCAAACATCCTTGGATTCCTTTAGCCCCGAAGAGCTGTCTCTAATTCGTTGAAAACAAGTCGACATTAACCAGCAGCATTGTCCAACGTGGATCTCTATAAACACAAAATATAGGCTGGCCAAGAGAGTCAGAGAAATCCGCAATTAGCACCTTAATAAACTCGGTTCAAAATGCTTCCTGCACATTGCAATGAATCCCTAAATCCATCGCATTGCGGAGGGGAAACTGTCACCAGCATTATCCAGGAATAAAATTTCACCTTAACCAACTTTCAATTCAGGTCCCTCTTCCACCAGCTTCACAAGTTGATGACGGATTTAAAAATAAAAACAGCGTGTGCTTCATTTGGCAACATCTTATTGGGTCATCTGTGCACAGCAAGACCCCAAGTTACCGTTTCCATTCTCTCTCCTCTTCCCTCCCTCTCGCCTTCCTACCCATTCTCTCTCTCCCCCTTTTCCATTCTCTCTCCCTTTGCCATTAACTCTCTCTCCCTTCGCCATTCTCTCTCTCTCTCCCTCTCTCCTCATTTACCATTTTCTCTCCCTCTCCTTGCCGATTCTCTCTCTCCCCTTTCTCATTTCTCTCTCTGCCTATTTCCCATTTCTCTCTTATCCTTTCCCATTCTCTCTCCTCGATTGCCAATCTCTCCCTTTCCTTTCTCATTCTCTCCCCTCTAGACTTCTCCCTCTACGCTTTTCCATTTCTCTCTGTCCCTCTTTCCCATTTCTCTCTCCTCCTGTCTCTTTCTTTCTCTTTCTTTCCCACTCTTTTCTCTCGCCCACCCTTCTTATTCTCTCTCTCCATCTTTCTCTTTCTGACCTCCTTTCACATTCTCTCACACTACCCCTTTCCATTTTCAGTCTCTCTCCATTTCCCACTTCTCTCTCTCTCTCTCTCCCCCCCCCCCCATTTATATTCTCCCTCTAACCACAAAGAAATAAGAGACATAGAGCAGGGAAATCCTCAATAAAAGTACTTAAAGAGGTGTTGCACTGATTAGGAGTTGGACAAATGCAGAAATTCTCCTGAGGCCCTCTCAGATGACGCCTTGTATTGAGGCCTAGTCAGAGAGGTTGAATTAAACATCAGGGGACAAAGAACAGGCCCCCTACTCTTAACTCGCATTTAACCCCGTTACAGTACCAAGGAAGCCACAGGAAGCGCAAGGTTTTGAGCAACAGTGTGTTACTTTGACAGAGCACTTTACTCCACTCAAAGCTAATGTCACAAATTAAAGGTCAAATGGGCTGTCGACATTTTGCTTTGAGCATCATCGTTGATTCCTTCGTCTCTCACTATCTCCTACTATTCACACAAAATCGACACATCTTTTCTTTCTTTCATTTGCGAATTAGCACAGCCCTTGCATTGTGGAAGCTTTTGCAAATTAATGTCTCCACTCATTCCCAGCCAATCAAATAACTTCCCTTCAGTCCTTGCTTCTCCCCAACCTCGAACATTTGATCAAAACACACGGCCTGGCTAACTTTTCCTTCTCTGAGAAAATCTCACTGGATGTAAAGTTGAAGACTTTTTCCCCAATAAATTTCGGATCAATCTTCAAATTATCCGCAGCATTTTTGATATTGTCTCGCCTCCCGTCGTCGTGAGAGTGAACACACCCGTGTCCCTGCATTTCACTTCATTCTCTCATTGCATCCTAACTGCAGTCGCTCCACCTGTCTGTAAAGAGTTATGGAGTCACATCCACTGTCTCTGAATCCAATCCAATCGTACGCCCTCAGTAGCAATATCCCAATTCCCGAAGTGACTACATCCCGATCTCTTCAGTCACCATATGTTGCTCCGCAGAATCAGTCAATATAACCCACTCCCTACAGACAAAACACCGCACCCCACTGAGAGAGCATCTCATCCTCCGGTTAGGAATGTCCCCCTCCCCCCCACATCTACATCAGTCACAGCGTACCCTCTGATTTTAGTTTTTCTGCTGTTTTGCTTTTCCCACCTTTTGTTCTCTCTGGGGGCTACCATTAGCACTCTGTTCCCTTAGTTTCGGTGAGTATTAGCACTCTGTTCCCTTGGTTTGGGTGTCTATTAGCACTCTGTTCCCTTGGTTTCGGTGGGTATTAGCACTCTGTTCCCTTGGTTTCGGTGGCTATTAGCACTCTGTTCCCTTGGTTTCGGTGGCTATTAGCACTCTGTTCCCTTGGTTTCGGTGGGTATTAGCACTCTGTTACCTTGGTTTCGGTGGCTATTAGCACTCTGTTCCCTTGGTTTCGGTGTCTATTAGCACTCTGTTCCCTTGGTTTCGGTGGCTATTAGCACTCTGTTCCCTTGGTTTCGGTGGCTATTAGCACTCTGTTCCCTTGGTTTCGGTGGCTATTAGCACTCTTCCCTTGGTTTCGGTGGCTATTAGCACTCTGTTCCCTTGGTTTCGGTGGCTATTAGCACTCTGTTCCCTTGATTTCGGTGGCTATTAGCACTCTGTTCCCTTGGTTTTGGTGGCTATTAGCACTCTGTTCCCTTGGTTTCGGTGGGTATTAGCACTCTGTTCCCTTGGTTTCGGTGGCTATTAGCACTCTGTTCCCTTGGTTTCGGTGGCTATTAGCACTCTGTTCCCTTGGTTTCGGTGGCTATTAGCACTCTGTTCCCTTGGTTTCGGTGGCTATTAGCACTCTGTTCCCTTGGTTTTGGTGGCTATTAGCACTCTGTTCCCTTGGTTTCGGTGGCTATTAGCACTCTGTTCCCTTGGATTGGGTGGGTATTAGCACTCTGTTACCTTGGTTTCGGTGGCTATTAGCACTCTGTTCCTTTAGTTTCGGTGGCTATTAGCACTCTGTTCCCTTGGTTTCGGTGGCTATTAGCACTCTGTTCCCTTGGTTTCGGTGGCTATTAGCACTCTGTTCCCTTGGTTTCGGTGGCTATTAGCACTCTGTTCCCTTGGTTTCGGTGGCTATTAGCACTCTGTTCCCTTGGTTTCGGTGGCTATTAGCACTCTGTTCCCTTGGTTTCGGTGGCTATTAGCACTCTGTTCCCTTGGTTTCTCTAACTCATCTTTCATTCCCTCGCGCCACATATAAACATGTCCTACTTGCTACGTATTTTAGCTTTCATAAAGGCTCATGTGGACTCGAAACATTAGCTCTTTTCTCTCCCTACATCTGTTGCCAGAGCTGCTGAGATTTTCCAGCATTTTCTCTTTTCGTTTCTGCCACCACGCTCCCTCTTTCCCCCGGACCGTCACTTTCCTCACCAGCGGTCTTCACACTGAAAGGATCCTCTATTTGCACCAAGTCCAGCATGATTCCAGCACAGCAACATCTTCTGCTCTCTCCAAACACCCCCGCCACACATTTCCCCCCCCCCACACACACATACAGTTATTTGCATTCTGTAGGTTCCGTTCCTCCTTTATAACTTTGCCCACTCATCCATCGCACCAAACACACCTTCCATGTCCCCGTGCCCCTTCGATTGCAGCCGCAGATTGTGAAACAGCTGCTCATTTACCCCGTACCCGGTTCATGATTCTCGGCAGCAACTCTCCTTTCAGGCAAAGCAGCCATTCACTTTTGCAGCCTGCTATTTGACCGACCCCATTCACTGCTTCCAATAGAGTCTCCTGTGCCTTGGAGGTACTAACCGAAGACATGGTGACCGCTTTGCAGAACACCTTCACGCAGCCCCAAGAATGGCCCCGCCTTCCTCTCACCTGTCATTGTCACTCAGCACCTTGCTCTGCTGCCCACGTGCCTGTGCTAGCCTGCTGCAAGGATCGAGTGAAGCCCATGTCTGATGGAAAAAGTCAGTCGCTGACAATTAAAACAGTCGCCCTGGTGTGAGAAACTGCTAACTTAAAATCGTTTTTCTCGCGGAACCACATCGAAATGCGTAACTGATTTTTGTTTCCTGCTACATTTGATACACTGAGGCTGGCGGCCTGACTGTTCTGGTGAGAAAATGCAAGTTGACCCATTAGCCC
The DNA here is from genome assembly GCF_047496885.1 of Scyliorhinus torazame. NCBI lineage: Eukaryota > Metazoa > Chordata > Chondrichthyes > Carcharhiniformes > Scyliorhinidae > Scyliorhinus > Scyliorhinus torazame. The sequence goes on along the minus strand of NC_092729.1, from coordinate 77,606,746 downwards.
GCCTGCAGTTGGCAGGGACCGAAGAGATGGGCAGCTTCAATCTTTCCACCTCAACACATGAATGTGAGCACATTTTCCATGCCAGTATCTGAGGGCTCGTGTATTAGTCTGGTGCTGAACGCTGTGTAATAATCAGCCAGCTTCCCACTTCTGATCTTACGTTGCAGAGACGGTAACTGATGAAGCAATCGAAGATGGTTGGGCGACAGAGGGTCTGTGGCTATTTCCTGGAATATCCTGCCTGACAGTGAGGTGAAAGTAGATTCCATCATGACTTCAAGAGCAAATTCTGTGCAATCTCAAAGCATTCCTACAGGGCATGCACGGCGATGGGCGAAGTGCTTGAAAATCGGTTTTGAATGAGTCGGTGGAAGTGTTTGACTGGCGCATTCACAATGGGCCGAAGGGCCTTTTGTATGGTATGTGATTCTGTGACGCTATGTATACAGAAGGTAGCCATTTCGCCATTCGAGTATTCACCAACCTTCCGAAAGAGAACTGTACCTCGGTCCATTCATCGCGCCTCCCGACCCCTATCTCCATAGCCTAACGTGCACATCTCTGTACACGAAAGGCCAATTTAACATGGCCAATCTGCCTAACCATCGCCACCTAATACCCCTGCTGTACCTGTTTGGGGAGAGTCAGAGGGGGATGGATTGTCTGCTGAGATTGAAAGGCCCAGTGCGACACATGATCTTAACCTGATGTCTCTCTGCCTCCGAATTATTCAACACTGGGTCGGAATGTGTACGCCACCGGGAGCACCGGACGCAAACACATGTCGGTGTTGGTTAAACCCAACTCTTCAGTTCGCCCTGGTGCCCCTTTGACACACCAGGTGAGAGGTGAGTTTGGAATCCCTGTTGTGTTATGAGTCATGGGCAACGTCCAATCTCAGGATCACTTTTTATTTGTTCCAAGGACTTTTCACCTTGGACAGCATCATGCTTTCAATGCTCACCTGGTCAACGGCCATCATTGAGATTTACCTCAACAGGTTAGAAATGTGACGTTGATTCCTGAATCCAGATGCTGACATTTCCACCGTTTCGGCGTCAAGAGCACCACGGTAGCACAGCGGCTAGCACTGTTGCTTCACAGCGCCAGGGTCCCGAGTTCGATTCCCGGCTTGGGTCACGGTGTGCACGGAGTGGGAACACTCTCCCTGTGTCTGCGTGGGTTTCGTAGGGGTCCAGCTTCCTCCCACTGGACCCGGAAAACGTCAATAAACGTACAGTTCGGTAGTTTGGACATCTTTAATTCTCCCTCTGTGTACCTGAAGAGCGCCGGAATTTGACGACTACGGGCTTTTCACAGTACCGTCAGTGCAGTGTTAATGTAAGTCTACGTGTGACAATAAAGATTAGTATTATTATCACCGTTTGTGCATTGGTGCTTGTCCACAGTTGGCAATAGAAGAATATTAAATGTACAGTTTAATTGGATGAAATCATCATTTGGATTTACAAAGTGTTACTAGGGCTGGGAAATTGAACTTGCAGGGACGCACTGCCTCACTCCGCCAGGAACCCGGGTTCAATTCTGGCCATGGGCGACTGATTCTGGAGTCCGTATGTTCTCCCCGTGTCTGCGTGGGGTTTCCTCCAGGTCCAGTTTTTTCACACAGTCCAAAGATGTGCGAGTTAGGTGGATTGGCCACAGTGTCCGGGGATGTGCAGGTTAGGTTATAGGATCACGGGGATAGGGTGGAGTGGACGGGGGGGGGGGTGGATATGGGTACAGCGCTCATCCAAAGTGTCGCCTCTTGGCCCGCACCCCTGCCCGCGTCCGACACACAGATAAAACGCAAGACGGTTGCCGACCGTTTCCCCATGTTAAGATTTGACCACGGATCGTCAACCCAAGCAACGCAAGATGGCCACCCACCTTCATTTGCAGGATGGCACATCAGGGTGAGGCTGGCTGGTGTTGGGCAGTTTCACCAGCAGTGGACGTGCGGTTCGGGGGAAGGGAGATGACGCGTGGGCTGGTTTTCCTCTCAGGATTTAATAATCGGACGAAAGGGAATTTTCAGCACATTCTTCAACTGCTGTCTGAACTGAGTCTGTGTCACGGCGTAAATCGCAGTGTTTGTGCAGCAACTCAAGAGCTGCAACATGAAGCCCAGTTCCATAACATAATAATCTATCCATACAGACTTATACCCCAGAAACCACATCCGACCCCATATAGAAAAAAACATTAATGTTGACCATAACAGGATGAAATTAGCCGAAATAATAAATAGTAAAATGATTGATTTCCTCCGGTTCTCCATCTCTGGGTCTCTGAGACTCTCCCCACTGCTGTGAGCCCGGAGTCTCCTGCGGGCCCTGCTGCTCAGGACAATGTGTCTGACGGTGAGAACATTGAGCAGCAGAATCAGGACAAATGGAACACCCGGGGTCAGAATGTTGTGGAGAAACTCGATTATTCCCCAGACACGAGATTTCTGAACATCATCTGTGATATCACAAAACCAGGGATTGTTCCACAGCCGATACCAACCTGTGAACATAAAATACCAGAAAATGTTCTTCAAACAGCTCAGCGCAGCCACTGTTCCCAGAACCGCAGCTGCCGTTTTCTCGCTGCAATATTTACTTTTCAGCTTCGGGCAACAAATGGCCACAAATCGATCGAAGGTAAAAGTGACGGTGAACCAGACAGAACAGTCGGTGGCTGCATAAAGCAGGCCGGCGTGGATATTACACACGGGGATGGACCACAGGAAATAAAACTGTTCCTCAAAAACAATGGGAATGTGTCTCAATATCAGGTCGAGAATAACGACCAGCAGATCGCCCACTGCCATGGCCAACAGGTAACAAGTCACACATTTGGACAGTCCACACATTTTTCTCTGCAGGATAACAATTGTGATGAGGTTCACTGTGAGGAAGGGAAATAAACAATTATATGATACATCAGGCAGCGGAACACAATCAGTTTCATTGAGGTGGTATTGACAAAGGCTAACAGAGAAACAGAAATACACACACTCACACACACAGATACAAATACAGACTCTGACAGAGAGAGACATAAATACACACACTGACAGATACAGAGACACAAGTACAAACACCCAGACACAAGGAAACACAAATACACAATTTCAGACAGACACAAACGCAGTCACACAAAACCATACGCACACCCAGACGCAACCACACACACAGTCACACAAAACAGCACATACCCAAACACAGTCACACACAGTCACACAGACACATTCACACACCCACACACACCAACGCACAAAGACCCTCACGAATATTAACACGCACTCACAAACATTCGTACAAACGCATTCACAACCTCACACTCACACAAAAACAATTCACTCACATTTACGAATGCACACACCAACACAAACACACATCAACCCCACACACATATAGCCACACACAGATACCATCAAATACACTCGCCCACACGCACCCACAAAAAGCACTTCCACATGCCATGCACATGCACTCATACCCAGCCATTCACACACAGAGACACCCACACATACATGCTAATACACAGCCCTTTACGCACGGTCATGCAGTCACAAATTCACATCAATACGTACTCACCCAAACACACACACACACACACACACACATACAAACCCTCATCGACATCCACATACACAAACGCACACAAACCCTGACACACACGGATTCACACACACTTGACGACTGTGATATAAAATAGTTACTTTAGAGATATTAGTTACTGTAATGTAGAGATAGGCCAGTCTCATCCTGGTGAGTTCACAGACAAAGGATTTCAGACCGCATGGCAAAACAAGGAAGAGGTGTGTCCAGCCACAGAGGGGAAAAGGATGCTGGGTAATAGGGGGCCAGAGGAAGGGATTGGAAGTGAGCCAATTAGGATGTATGGCCAGGTCAGGAGGAGTATAGGATGACCTATGGGAATCGTGTATGTGAAACTTGATGCCATTTGTGTTATTAGTAGAGATCCCTTTGTCCTACAGACTCATTTGATTCCCGAGGTGTACGAAGCAAGATGTGCTTTGTACCGCTGTGAATTGAGAAAGACTTGCAAGTCAAATAAAATAACTAATGCTGTACCTGCAAATCGACCTCGACTTTTATTGAGGCCAGACTGACGGGTAAATAAATTTGGGATTTGTCACACTCACACCCACAAAATGACTCAATCACTCCTCCGAATACACACACACACAAGCAATCAGAAAGAAACCCCATCTCGTATTAATTTTAATTATTGTCACAAATAGTTTTGGATTAAGACTGCAATTAAGTACTGTGAAATGCGCTCGTCGCCACACTCCGGCGCCTGTTCGGGTACACTGAGGGGGAATTCAGATTATCCAAATGACCTAACAAGCCTTGTGGGAGGAAACCGGAGCACCCGGAGCAAACCCACGCAGACACATGGAGAACGTGCAGACTCCGCACAGGCAGTGACCCAAGCCGGGAATCGAACCTGGGACCGTGGCGCTATGAGGTAACGGTGCTACGCACGGTCCTACCGTGCCTCCCAGACTCTCACCCTCACACCCGCATCCACAGACAGCATCACTCATACCCGCAGACATACCCACACAAACACACGACTCGCACAGAGGTACACTCACGCACACACACAGCCAGGCACACTCACACGTACAGATACACAGACCCATAACCATACACATGCAGTCGCACATCCAAAGAAGCAGCCGCAACCACACCCTCACACGCACCCACACGCATACACGCCCTCACACACATAAACTCACACACGTACAAACCTAACCACTCACACTTACAAATACACGCCCACAGACACACACACTCACACACAACACCACACACATACCGCCACACATTAACGCCAATATATACATTCACGTATACACACAACTACACACAGCCGCTCACAGAAACACCATCAACACACACACATACCACACACAATTTTCCACACACGCACACGTGCCTCACACATCCACGCACCCACACACAGGTGCATACACATATGCACATACCCATACACAAAGCCATACCCAAACACACACAGTCACACGTCCCCACACAACCACACTCACACATACCCACCCGCACATATAAACACACACACATCCGTACCCACAAACACATTACCAAACACAGATCCACTTACATGAATCCATACAACCACAGAAACACACACATGCATTGTCACACAAATAAAACACACACATACACCCGTCTGCATAAACACAATGCCCAGACACTAGCAGACACACATAAACCTATGCAAACACACACACTCGTAAACACATCCACCCGCAAACACCCACACGCCCTCACACACAGGCACACACACCACCAAACACCGCCCCGAATCAGGGGTAACCAAGAAGATGGATGACGGCAGTGTAGGCCACGTTGTCTACATGGAACTTTGCAAGGCCGTTGACAAAGAAGCGCTTGGTAGGTTGTTGCACAAGGTTAAGTCTCACGGGATCCACGGTGAGGTAGCGAATTGGATACAAAACTAGCTTGCCAACTGAAAACTGAGGCTGGTTGTAGAGGGTTGTTGTTTTTTTTTCAAACTGCAGGCCTGTGACCTCAGAGATCAGTGCTGGGACCACTGTTATTTGTTATTCATGTTATTGATTTGGGCGAGTATTTTGTAGGCATGGTTAATAAGTTTGCAAGTGGCACAGTGGACGATGAAGAAGGCTATATTATATTTGATTGAAACGGGATCTTGTTTAATTGGGCCAAAGGACCGATGAATGGCAGATGGAGTTTACTTCGGATAAATGTGAGGTGATGCATTTTGGTAGATCTAATTGGGGCACGACATGCATATTTAATGGTAGGGGGTTGGGAAGAGTTAGAGACCAAAGAGATCTAGGAGTAAAGGTTCAAAGCTCCTTGAATGTGGTGTCAAAGGTGGACAGGGTGGTGAAGAAGACACTCGGCACGCTTAATTTCATTGGTCGGAGCATGAATGCACGCGTTGGGATGTCATGTTGAAGTTATATTAGACATTAGTTAAACCATAATTGGACTAGGGTCGACAGTTCTGGTCACCCTACGAGAGAAAGGATTTATTAAACAAGAAACATTTACTAGGATGCTACCGAGACTTGATTGCTTGTGCTATTAGAGGAGGCTGGATAGATTGTGCCTTTTTACCTGCAGCGTAGGAGGCTTAGCGTTGAACTTGGGAGTGATGATATCCCATAGAAGCAGTTCAGGGAGTTAGATCGTAAACTAAACAGCACGAGCTCTTGGGTTGTGATCTCAGGATTATTCCCTGTGCCACGTGCCAGTGAGGCTTGAAATAGGACGATCGTGCACCTAAACACCTAAAATAACTGGTGGTGTAGGAGGGAGGGTTTCAGATATCTGCACGATTGGGATCTCTTCTCGGGCAGGTGGGACCTGGCCAAGAAGGTAAGGTTGCATCTGAACAGGGAGGCACCAATATACTGTCTGGGGAGTTTGCTCCAGTCACTCGGGAGGATCAAAATTGGTATTGTGGGGATTAGTGAGGAATGAAGTTAAATCGATAGCAAGGAGCGATACAGTTTCAGAAGGCATAGAATCTCTATGGGTAGAGTTGAAGAATCACAAAGGTGAAAAGACCCTGATGGGAGGAATGTACAGCCCTCCTATCAGTAGCCAGGATGTGGGACAAAATAAATCAGGAAATAGAAAAGGCATGTAAAACAGGTAATATTACAATAATCATGGGGGATATGAATATGCAGGTGGACTGGAAGAATCAGGTTTGCAGTGGATTTCATCAAAAGGAATTTGTGGGATGACTAAGGGATGTTTTTTGGAGCAGCTTGCGACAGAGCTTACAGGGAACAGGCAATTCTGGCTTTATTGATGTGCAATGAGGCATACTTGATTAGGGAACTTAAGGTGAAGGAACCCTCCGGGAGCAGTGACTAAAATAGAATAGAATTTACCCTGAAGTTTGAGAGGGAGAAGCTGGAATCAGATGTCATGGTATTACAATTAAATATGGGTAACTACCAATTAGGGAGGAGCTGGCCACAGTTCATTGGAAAAGGAGCAAAGCAGGGAAGACAGTGGAACAGCTATAGAGGTTGTTTTTAGGGGTTATTCGGGAGGCGCAACAGAAATTCATATCGAGGAAGAGGAATCATGCTAAGGGGAGGACAAGGCATCGAAGGCTGACTAGGGAAGTCAAGGACAGCATCATAGCAAAATAAAAAGCATTCAACGTGGCAAACTTTAGTGGGGAGCCAGTCGACTGGAAAACCATTAAAAGCGAGCAGAGGAAACTATAAAAATAATCGTGGGGGGTAGGGGGAGAAGATGACATATGAGTGCAAGCTAGCTAACAACAGAGAAGATGATATATGTGGTGTATATGGATTTCAGTAAAGCGTTTGATAAGGTTCCCCACGGTAGGCTATTGCAGAAAATACGGAGGCTGGGGATTGAGGGTGATTTAGAGATGTGGATCAGAAATTGGCTAGCTGAAAGAAGACAGAGGGTGGTGGTTGATGGGAAATGTTCAGAATGGAGTACAGTCACAAGTGCAGTACCACAAGGATCTGTTCTGGGGCCGTTGCTGTTTGTCATTTTTATCAATGACCTAGAGGAAGGCGCAGAAGGGTGGGTGAGTAAATTTGCAGACGATACTAAAGTCGGTGGTGTTGTTGATAGTGTGGAAGGATGTAGCAGGTTACAGAGGGATATAGATAAGCTGCAGAGCTGGGCTGAGAGGTGGCAAATGGAGTTTAATGTAGAGAAGTGTGAGGTGATTCACTTTGGAAGGAATAACAGGAATGCGGAATATTTGGCTAATGGTAAAGTTCTTGAAAGTGTGGATGAGCAGAGGGATCTAGGTGTCCATGTACATAGATCCCTGAAAGTTGCCACCCAGGTTGATAGGGTTGTGAAGAAGGCCTATGGAGTGTTGGCCTTTATTGGTAGAGGGATTGAGTTCCGGAGCCGGGAGGTCATGTTGTAGCTGTACAGAACTCTGGTACGGCCGCATTTGGAGTATTGCGTACAGTTCTGGTCACCGCATTATAGGAAGGACGTGGAGGCTTTGGAGCGGGTGCAGAGGAGATTTACCAGGATGTTGCCTGGTATGGAGGGAAAATCTTATGAGGAAAGGCTGATGGACTTGAGGTTGTTTTCGTTGGAGAGAGGAAGGTTAAGAGGAGACTTAATAGAGGCATACAAAATGATCAGGGGGTTGGATAGGGTGGACAGTGAGAGCCTTCTCCCGCGGATGGAAATGGCTGGCACGAGGGGACATAACTTTAAACTGAGGGGTAATAGATATCGGACAGAGGTCAGAGTTGGGTTCTTTACGCAAAGAGTAGTGAGGCCGTGGAATGCCCTACCTGCTACAGTAGTGAACTCGCCAACATTGAGGGCATTTAAAAGTTTATTGGATAAACATATGGATGATAATGGCATAGTGTAGGTTAGATGGCTTTTGTTTCGGTGCAACATCGTGGGCCGAAGGGCCTGTACTGTGCTGTATTGTTCTATGTTCTATGTTCTATGATAGGAAGAGTATATTTTAATCATATAAAAGGTAAGAGAGAGGCAAATAGACAATGGACCGTTGGAAAATGTCGCTGGAGAAGTAATAATAGGAGACAAAGGAATGGCAGAACAAGTAATTTGCATCAGTCTTCACGGTGGAAGACGCCAGTGCTCCAGGATAATCAGAGGTGAGTGCAGTGGCCATGAATAAGGATAGACTACACCCCAGGCTTCTCACAGAGATAGCTGAGGAGACTGTGGAGGTACTGGAGGTTATCTGTCAGGAATCACTGGAGACAGGAAGGTCCCAGAGAACTGAAACGCGGCTAATGTAACACCACTGTTTAGGAAGGGAGGGAGGCAGAAGCCGGAAAATTATAGACCAATCAGCCTGACTTCGGTCATTGGTATGGTTTTAGAGCCCATTATTACAGATGAGATTCCGAGGGCAGCACGGTGGTTCAGTGGTTAGCATTGCAATCTCCCGGCGCCGAGGTCCCAGGTTCGATCCCAGCTCCGGATCACTGTCCATAAGACATAGGAGCGGAAGTAAGGCCATTCGGCCCATCGAGTCCACTCCACCATTCAATCATGGCTGATTTCAACTCCATTTACCCGCTCTCTCTCTCCATAGCCCTTAATTCCTCGAGAAATCAAGAATTTATCAACTTCGGTCTTAAAGACACTCAACGTCCCGGCCCCCACCGCCCTCTGTGGCAATGAATTCCACAGACCCACCACTCTCTGGCTGAAGAAATTTCTCCTCATCTCTGTTCTAAAGTGACTCCCTTTTATTCTGAGGCTGTGCCCCCGGGTCCTAGTCTCCTCTGCTAATGGAAATAACTTCCCTACGTCCACCCTATCTAAGCCATTCGTTATCTTGTAAGTTTCTATTAGATCTCCCCTCAACCTCCTAAGCTCCAATGAATATAATCCCAGGATCCTCAGACGTTCATCATATGTTAGGCCTACCATTCCTGGGATCATCCGTGTTAATCTCCGCTGGACCCGCTCCAGTGCCAGTATGTCCTTCCTGAGGTGTGGGGCCCAAAATTGCTCACAGTATTCTAAATGGGACCTAACTAATGCTTTATAAAGCTTCAGAAGTACAACTCTGCTTTTATATTCCAAGCCTCTTGAGATAAATGACAACATTGCATTTGCTTTCTTAATTACGGACTCAACCTGCAAGTTTACCTTTAGAGAATCCTGGACTAGGACTCCCAAGTCCCTTTGCACTTCAGCATTATGAATTTTGTCACCGTTTAGAAAATAGTCCATGCCTCTATTCTTTTTTCCAAAGTGCAAGACCTCGCACTTGCCCACGTTGAATTTCATCAGCCATTTCTTGGACCACTCTCCTAAACTGTCTAAATCTTTCTGCAGCCTCCCCACCTCCTCCATACTACCTGCCCCTCCGCCTATCTTTGTATCATCGGCAAACTTAGCCAGAATGCCCCCAGTCCCGTCATCTAGATCGTTAATATATAAAGAGAACATCTGTGGCCCCAACACTGAACCCTGCGGGACACCACTCGTCACCGGTTGCCATTCCGAAAAAGAACCTTTTATCCCAACTCTCTGCCTTCTGCCTGACAGCCAATCGTCAATCCATGTTAGTACCTTGCCTTGAATACCATGGGCCCTTATTTTACTCAGCAGTCTCCCGTGAGGCACCTTATCAAAGGCCTTTTGGAAGTCAAGATAGATAACATCTATTGGCTCTCCTTGGTCTAACCTATTTGTTATCTCTTCAAAGAACTCTAACAGGTTTGTCAGGCACGACCTCCCCTTACTAAATCCATGCTGACTTGTCCTAATCCGACCCTGCACTTCCAAGAATTTAGAAATCTCATTCTTAACAATGGATTCTAGAATCTTGCCAACAACCGAGGTTAGGCTAATTGGCCTATAATTTTCCATCTTTTTTCTTGTTCCCTTCTTGAACAGGGGGGTTACAGCAGCGATTTTCGAATCCTCTGGGACTTTCCCTGACTCCAGTGACTTTTGAAAGATCATAACTAACGCCTCCACTATTTCTTCAGCTATCTCCTTTAGATGTAGCCCATCTGGGCGCGGAGATTTATCAATTTTTAGACCTCTTAGTTTCTCTAGCACTTTCTCCTTTGTGATGGCTACCATATTCAACTCTGCCCCCTGACTGTCCTGAATTGTTGGGATATTACTCATGTCTTCTACTGTGAAGACTGACGCAAAGTACTAATTTAGTTCCTCAGCTATTTCCTTGTCTCCCATCACTAGATTACCAGCGTCATTTTGGAGTGACCCAAATTTTGCCTCCCGTTTGTTTTTAATGTATTTAAAGAAACTTTTACTATCATTCCTAATGTTACTGGCTAGCCTACCTTCATATTTGTTCCACTCTTTCCTTATTTCTCTCTTTGTTATCCTCTGTTTGTTTTTGTAGACTTCCCAATCTTCTGACTTCCCACTACTCTTTGCCACATTATAGGCTTTCTCTTTTGCTTTGATGCATTCCCTAACTTCCTTTGTCAGCCATGGCTGCCTAATCCCCCCTCTGATAACCTTTCTTTGCTTTGGGATGAACCTCTGTACTGTGTCCTCAAGTACCCCCAGAAACTCCTGCCATTGCTGTTCTACTATCTTTCCCACTAGGCTCTGCTCCCAGTCGATTTTCGTCAGTTCCTCCCTCATGCCCCTGTAGGTACCTTTATTTAACTGTAACACCTTTACATCTGATTCTACCTTCTTTCTTTCAAATTGGAGATTGATTTCTACCATATTATGATCACTGCCTCCTAAGTCTTCCCTTACTTTAAGATCTTTAATCAAGTCTGGCTCATTACATAACACTAAGTCCAGAATGGCCTGTTCCCTCGTGGGCTCCATCACAAGCTGTTCCAAAAAGCCCTCCTGTAAACATTCAATGAATTCCCTTTCCTTGGGTCCACTGGCAGCATTATTTACCCAGTCCACCTGCATATCCACTGTCAGTGTGGAGTTTGCACGTTCTCCCCGTGTTTGAGTATGTTTTGCCCCACAACACAAAGGTGTACAAGGTAAGTGGATTGAACATGCTAAATTGCCCCTTAAATTGGAAAAAAAATGAATTGGGCACTCTAAATGTATTTTTTAAAAAGATGAGATTGCGGAGTACTTGGAACTGCCTGATAAAACAGGACTGTAAGCACGGCTTCATCAAGGGGAGGTCATGTCTGACAAATCAGTTAGAGTTCTTTGAGGAGCTAACAAGGAAGGTGGACAAAGGAGAACCAGTGGATGTGATTTATTTAGATTTTCAGAAGGCCTTTGACTATATGTCTCACAGGGGACTGTTAAATAAATTAATGCTCCATGGTGTTGCGGGCAGGGTTCTGGCATGCAAAGAGGATTGGTTAACTGGCAGAAGGCAGAGAGTGGGTATAAATGCATCTTTTTGAGGGTGGCAGTGAGCGAATAATGTTGTGCCTCAGGTGACTGTGCAGGGACCACAACGTTTCCTAATATATGTTAAAGATCTGGAAGTAGGAACTGAAGGCGCTGTTGCTCAGTTTGCAGATTATACAATGGTCTGTGGAGCGACAGGTAGTATTCAGGAAGCAGGGGGGCTGCAGAAGGACTTGGACAGGCCACGGGAGTGGGAAAAGAAGTGGCAAATGGAAAACAATGTGGAAAAGTGTGAGGTCATGCACTTTGGAAAAAGAAATTGAGGCATAGACTATTTATTAAATGGGGAAATGCTTAGGAAATCAGCAGCACAAAGGACTTGGGAGTCCATATTCACGCTTCTCTTAAGGTTAATGTGCAGGTTTAGTCGACAGTAGGAAGGAAAATGTAATGTTAGCATTCATGTCAAGAGGGCTAAAATAAAAGGCCAGGATGCACTTTTGAGGCTGTGTAAGGCTCTGGTCAGACTCCATTTGGAGTATAGTGAGCAGTTTTGGGCTCCGTACGTAAGGAAGAATGTGCTGGCCTTGGAAACGGTCCAGAGGAGGTTCACAAGAATAATCCCTTGAAAGACGAGGTTGCCGTTTAAGCAACTGTTGAGGAATCTGGGTCTGTACTCGATGGAGTGAAGGATGAGGGGGGATCTTATTGTCAGCATATGGGATACTGCGCGGGTGGAGTGGACGCACAGAGCAAGTTTCCACTTGTAGGAAACACTAGAAGCAGAGGGCACAATCTCAGACTAAAGGGACAATCCTTTCACGCAGATGTATGGAGAAATGTCTTCAGGCAGATTGTGATGAAGCTGTGGAACTCTGCCTCAGAAGACTGTGGCGGACAAATAACTGAATATCTTTACGACAGAGATAGTTGGGTTGTTGGTTAATAAGGGGATCCGGGGTTGTGGGGAGAAGGCAGGGGTTGGGGATGAGAAAAATATCAGCCATGATATCATGTCGGAGCGGAGTAATGGGCCGAGTGGCCTAATTCTTCTCCTCTGTCTTCTGGCCTTATGGTCTTATATCCATGGACCGTGCATAAGAACACGAGAGAGTGTTCCTCGCATTGCTGAACCTTAGAGTGTTGACACAGATGCCCAGTGGACCAACGCACACTAAGTTTCAAAAACATGTGTCAGAGCTGCTGAAAGCTTTTGTCCAACATGGAGCTCCACACGGGAGGCGGCGGGAACTAAAGCCTGAGGATTTCATGTTTTCTGAACTCTGTCACACCAGAACCAGTGACTCCATGGAGGCCAAAATCAAACCCATGGAGAGATAATGAGGGACAGAAATTCACTTTTGACTGGGATTTGGACACATGGTTAAAGGGGACACGTTGAGGAAATCTGGCAAAGTGGAATGTGTTAAATTGGATGTGGAATTGACAGACAAGAATGGGGAAATTGTAATTCAGGGACTGCGAGATTGATGTAAACAAGCTGGTTTGTATCACATTCAGAAGTTGCCTCGCGTTCATAGTATCGTCATAGGGTCAGAGAATTTATAGTGCAGCAGGAGGCTATTCGGCCCATCGAGTCTGCATCGACTCTTGGAAAGAGCACCCGACTTAAGCCCACACCTCCACCCTGTCCCCGGAACCCCACCTAACCTTTTTGGAAACGAAGGGCAATTTAGCGTGGCCAATACTCGTTGACTGTACATCGTTGGCCTGTGGTAGGAAACCTGAGCAGCCGGCGGGAACCCACGCAGAAACGGGGAGAAACGTGCAGGCTCCGTACTGGCAGTGACCCAAGCCGGGAATTGAACCGGGGACTCTGGAACTGTAAAGCAACAGTGCTAGCCACTGTGATATCGTACCGCCCATTACCTGACCAAACAAGATACAACGCGAGTCAAAGTCTGTCCAGCACGGGGTGACGGCCAGGCCACACTGGAAGTGATCAGCAGTGTGGATGCAACATTTATGGATCGAGATTTCCGCGGCACAGGGCAAGAGGGGCTGTATCAGAGAAAACTGGTGCCAGTGAGATATAGGGGGCGGGGTTGGAGACGGGGGTACTATGGGGATCGGGATCTTTTCAGGCTCTGCTTCAACGTGAACAAACAGAAACGTTTTGGGACATGGACAGAGTTGGACAATCAGACTGACACAGCCATGTGATTGGTTCAGAGCAGTGAGCAACTTAAGGCTTTCAGAACGGCTGGTGATGGAGGTCAGTCAGCACAAGGGTGATCAGTGAAGGGGACTTTGTCAGAGATTCGGAGACGGACAGCAGAGTTTGAGATGACCTTTAATTCTGCAGCGTTGTAACTGGGAGTCTGGTCAGCTGTGAATTGGAATAGTTGAATCTGGAATTCACATTGAGAGCTGGGGAAAGCCAGAGGATGATATTCTGGAGGTGACAGTAGACATAATTGTTAATAAGGTGGATATGGGGTCATAAATCTTCTCAGGTTTAAAGGGTAACAGAGGTGATAATTAGTGTGGGCCAGCCTCAGGTACAGGAAGGGGCCCAGTCCACAGGGAGCAGTGTATTTGCTGGGAACTGAAGTCTCTGTCCATGTTCTCGTGACTTTTTTAACAGGGAGAATAATACATGGTAAAGTCGATTCCAAATATAACAGCTGCATAGAGAAACTTAGCAGCAATTCCACTGGACGTCAGGCGAGAGAGTGAAGTCTAAAACATTACAACAGTTACCAGTGTTTTGCAGAGTTAGCTGTGAAGAAGGCCTATGGAGTGTTGGCCTTTATTGGTAGAGGGATTGAGTTCCGGAGTCGGGAGGTCATGTTGCAGCTGTACAGAACTCTGGTACGGCCGCATTTGGAGTATTGCGTACAGTTCTGGTCACCGCATTATAGGAAGGACGTGGAGGCTTTGGAGCGGGTGCAGAGGAGATTTACCAGGATGTTGCCTGGTATGGAGGGAAATTCTGATGAGGAAAGGCTGATGGACTTGAGGTTGTTTTCGTTGGAGAGAAGAAGGTTAAGAGGAGACTTAATAGAGGCATACAAAATGATCAGGGGGTTAGATAGGGTGGACAGTGAGAGCCTTCTCCTGCGGATGGAAATGGCTAGCACGAGGGGACATAGCTTTAAACTGAGGGGTAATAGATATAGGACAGAGGTCAGAGGTAGGTTCTTTACGCCAAGAGTGGTGAGGCCGTGGAATGCCCTACCTGCTACAGTAGTGAACTCGCCAACATTGAGGGCATTTAAAAGTTTATTGGATAAACATATGGATGATAATGGCATAGTGTAGGTTAGATGGCTTTTGTTTCGGTGCAACATCGTGGGCCGAAGGGCCTGTACTGCGCTGTATCGTTCTATGTTCTATGTTCTATGAAACAACAGCAGCAAACTGGGCGGAGTTAATGACAAGTTCAATAATACAGTTAAACAGGGTTTACAGAATTAATGTCTGGACAGGGAGACTTACCAGGGACACCAACAGTAGCCAGGATCGGATAGTATCCCGCTTGAATAATCCAGAGTACACATTGAATCCTGAATGATAATAAAATCCCATCTTGAGAAATGAAGAAAAGACCCATGGATAAAGCCCTGTCCATTGCTGTAATGTTCCGATCGATTGTTCGCAGATTCGGATCCATTGCTGGAATATCCAACTCGATCGATTTCGGATTCTGATCCCACCTCCCGGTCTCTCTGAAGCCGCTGATCCCTGTCAGTGTTGGAGTTGATGCTCCCGCTGACAGTCTGGATAACTCATAGAAATGAATCGCTTTTAATGGAAGAGGGACATTCTCCAGTGACACAATCAGAATCCATGGAGACTGACATTAATTGCAGTCACTGAACAAACAGGGTATGTTAACCCCTTCCGATCCAACACTTATTATACACAATGAATACACGATTAACCGGGTCCAGACTGGCTGTGAGTGAGTCAGATTTGATTGGATTTGTTTATTGCCACGTGTACTGAGGTATTGCGGGAAGTATTGTTCGGAGTCCAGTCCAGACAGGTCATGCATAAAAAATAATCATAGGGTAAAGATAAATACACAATGTAAATATGCAGATACAGGCATCGGGTGCAGCACACGGGAGGTTAGTACTACTCAGTAGAGTAGATGAGTGAAGATATCATATCAGTCCATAAGAGTGTCATTCAGCAATCTGGTAACTGCGGGCAAGAAGATGTCTTTGAATCTGTTAGTGCGTGTCCTCAGACTTTTGTATCTCCTGCCTGATGGCACACGTTGGAAGAGGTTACAGAGGGATATAGATAAGCTGCAGAGCTGGGCTGAGAGGTGGCAAGTGGAGTTTAATGTAGAGAAGTGTGAGGTGATTCACTTTGGAAGGAATAACAGGAATGCGGAATATTTGGCTAATGGTAAAGTTCTTGGAAGTGTGGATGAGCAGAGGGATCTCGGTGTCCATGTACATAGATCCCTGAAAGTTGCCACCCAGGTTGATAGGGTGGTGAAGAAGGCCTATGGAGTGTTGGCCTTTATTGGTAGAGGGATTGAGTTCCGGAGTCGGGAGGTCATGTTGCAGCTGTACAGAACTCTGGTACGGCCGCATTTGGAGTATTGCGTACAGTTCTGGTCACCGCATTATAGGAAGGATGTGGAGGCTTTGGAGCGGGTGCAGAGGAGATTTACCAGGATGTTGCCTGGTATGGAGGGAAAATCTTATGAGGAAAGGCTGATGGACTTGAGGTTGTTTTCGTTGGAGAGAAGAAGGTTAAGAGGAGACTTAATAGAGGCATACAAAATGATCAGGGGGTTAGATAGGGTGGACAGTGAGAGCCTTCTCCCGCGGATGGAAATGGCTAGCACGAGGGGACATAGCTTTAAACTGAGGGGTAATAGATATAGGTCAGAGGTCAGAGGTAGGTTCTTTACGCAAAGAGTAGTGAGGCCGTGGAATGCCCTACCTCCTACAGTAGTGAACTCGCCAACATTGAGGGCATTTAAAAGTTTATTGGATAAACATATGGATGATAATGGCATAGTGTAGGTTAGATGGCTTTTGTTTTGGTGCAACATCGTGGGCCGAAGGGCCTGCACTGCGCTGTATCGTTCTATGTTCTATGTTCTAAGAGTGAGTAAACCGGGTGGGACGCGTCTTTCATTCCGCTGCCCGCTTTCCCAAGGCAGCGGGAGGTATAGACAGTGTAAATGTAAGAGGGACGGGGAAAAAACAGTCAGTGCAGGGATCCCCTGCGGTCGTTCCCCTGAGAAACAAGTATACCGCTTTGGATACTTGTGGGGGGGACGACTTACCAGGGGTAAGCCATGGGGTACAGACCTCTGGCACAGAGTCTGTCCCTGTTGCTCAGAAGGGAAGGGGGGAGAGGAGCAGAGCATTAGTAATTGGGGACTCTATAGTCAGGGGCACAGATAGGAGATTTTGTGGGAGCGTGAGAGACTCACGTTTGGTATGTTGCCTCCCAGGTGCAAGGGTACGTGATGTCTCGGATCGTGTTTTCCGGGTCCTTAAGGGGGAGGGGGAGCAGCCCCAAGTCGTGGTCCACATTGGCACTAACGACATAGGTAGGAAAGGGGATAAGGATGTCAGGCAGGCTTTCAGGGAGCTAGGATGGAAGCTCAGAACTAGAACAAACAGAGTTGTTATCTCTGGGTTGTTGCCCGTGCCACGTGATAGTGAGATGAGGAATAGGGAGAGAGAGCAATTAAACACGTGGCTACAGGGATGGTGCAGGCGGGAGGGATTCAGATTTCTGGATAACTGGGGCGCTTTCTGGGGAAGGTGGGACCTCTACAGACAGGATGGTCTACATCTGAACCTGCGGGGCACAAATATCCTGGGGGGGAGATTTGTTAGTGCTCTTTGGGGGGGTTTAAACTAATGCAGCAGGGGCATGGGAACCTGGATTGTAGTTTTAGGGTAAGGGAGAATGAGAGTATAGAGGTCAGGAGCTCAGATTTGACGTCGGAGGAGGGGGCCAGTGTTCAGGTAGGTGGTTTGAAGTGTGTCTACTTCAATGCCAGGAGTATACGAAATAAGGTAGGGGAACTGGCAGCATGGGTTGGTACCTGGGACTTCGATGTTGTGGCCATTTCGGAGACGTGGATAGAGCAGGGACAGGAATGGATGTTGCAGGTTCCGGGGTTTAGGTGTTTTAGTAAGCTCAGGGAAGGAGGCAAAAGAGGGGGAGGTGTGGCGCTGCTAGTCAAGAGCAGTATTACGGTGGCGGAGAGGATGCTAGATGGGGACTCATCTTCCGAGGTAGTATGGGCTGAGGTTAGAAACAGGAAAGGAGAGGTCACCCTGTTGGGAGTTTTCTATAGGCCTCCAAATAGTTCTAGGGATGTAGAGGAAAGGATGGCGAAGATGATCCTGGATATGAGCGAAAGTAACAGGGTAGTTATTATGGGAGACTTTAACTTTCCAAATATTGACTGGAAAAGATATAGTTCGAGTACATTAGATGGGTCCTTTTTTGTTCAGTGTGTGCAGGAGGGTTTCCTGACACAGTTTGTTGACAGGCCAACAAGAGGTGAGGCCACATTGGATTTGGTTTTGGGTAATGAACCAGGCCAGGTGTTGGATTTGGAGGTAGGTGAGCACTTTGGGGACAGTGACCACAATTCGGTGACGTTTACGTAAAGGATGGAAAGGGATAAGTATACACCGCAGGGCAAGAGTTATAGCTGGGGGAAGGGAAATTATGATGCCATTAGACGTGACTTGGGGGGGATAAGGTGGAGAAGTAGGCTGCAAGTTTTGGACACACTGGATAAGTGGAGCTTGTTCAAGGATCAGCTATTGCGTGTTCTTGATAAGTATGTACCGGTCAGGCAGGGAGGAAGGTGCCGAGCGAGGGAACCGTGGTTTACCAAAGAAGTGGAATCTCTTGTTAAGAGGAAGAAGGAGGCCTATGTGAAGATGAGGTGTGAAGTTTCAGTTGGGGCGATGGATAGTTACAAGGTAGCGAGGAAGGATCTAAAGAGAGAGCTAAGACGAGCAAGGAGGGGACATGAGAAGTATTTGGCAGGAAGGATCAAGGAAAACCCAAAAGCTTTCTATAGGTATGTCAGGAATAAGCGAATGACTAGGGACAGAGTAGGACCAGTCAAGGACAGGGATGGGAAGTTGTGTGTAGAGTCTGAAGAGATAGGCGAGATACTAAATGAATATTTTTCGTCAGTATTCACTCAGGAAAAAGATAATGTTGTGGAGGAGAATGCTGAGCTCCAGGTAAATAGATTAGATGGCATTGAGGTAAGTAGGGAAGAGGTGTTGGCAATTCTGGACAGGCTGAAAATAGATAAGTCCCCGGGGCCTGATGGGATTTATCCTAGGATTCTCTGGGAGGCCAGGGAAGAGATTGCTGGACCATTGGCTTTGATTTTTATGTCATCATTGGATACAGGAATAGTGCCAGAGGACTGGAGGATAGCAAATGTGGTCCCTTTGTTCAAAAAGGGGAGCAGAGACAACCCCGGCAACTATAGACCGGTGAGCCTCACGTCTGTAGTGGGTAAAGTCTTGGAGGGCATTATAAGAGACAAGATTTATAATCATCTAGATAGGAATAATATGATCAGGGATAGTCAGCATGGCTTTGTGAAGGGTAGGTCATGCCTCACAAACCTTATCGAGTTCTTTGAGAAGGTGACTGAACAGGTAGACGAGGGTAGAGCAGTTGATGTGGTGTATATGGATTTCAGCAAAGCGTTTGATAAGGTTCCCCACGGTAGGCTATTGCAGAAAATACGGAGGCTGGGGATTGAGGGTGATTTAGAGATGTGGATCAGAAATTGGCTAGCTGAAAGAAGACAGAGGGTGGTGGTTGATGGGAAATGTTCAGAATGGAGTTCTGTCACAAGTGGAGTACCACAAGGATCTGTTCTGGGGCCGTTGCTGTTTGTCATTTTTATCAATGACCTAGAGGAAGGCGCAGAAGGGTGGGTGAGTAAATTTGCAGACGATACTAAAGTCGGTGGTGTTGTCGATAGTGAGGAAGGAAGTAGCAGGTTACAGAGGGATATAGATAAGCTGCAGTGCTGGGCTGAGAGGTGGCAAATGGAGTTTAATGTAGAGAAGTGTGAGGTGATTCACTTTGGAAGGAAAAACAGGAATGTGGAATATGTGGCTAATGGAAAAGTTCTTGAAAGTGTGGATGAGCAGAGGGATCTAGGTGTCCATGTACATAGATCCCTGAAAGTTGCCACCCAGGTTGATAGGGTGGTGAAGAAGGCCTATGGAGTGTTGGCCTTTATTGGTAGAGGGATTGAGTTCCGGAGTCAGGAGGTCATGTTGCAGCTGTACAGAACTCTGGTACGGCCGCATTTGGAGTATTGCGTACAGTTCTGGTCACCGCATTATAGGAAGGACGTGGAGGCTTTGGAACGGGTGCAGAGGAGATTTACCAGGATGTTGCCTGGTATGGAGGGAAAATCTTATGAGGAAAGGCTGATGGACTTGAGGTTGTTTTCGTTAGAGAGAAGAAGGTTAAGAGGAGACTTAATAGAGGCATACAAAATGATCAGAGGGTTAGATAGGGTGGACAGTGAGAGCCTTCTCCCGCGGATGGAAATGGCTAGCACGAGGGGACATAGCCTTAAACTGAGGGGTAATAGATATAGGACAGAGGTCAGGGGTAGGTTCTTTACGCAAAGAGTAGTGAGGCCGTGGAATGCCCTACCTGCTACAGTAGTGAACTCGCCAACATTAAGGGCATTTAAAAGTGTATTGGATAAACATATGGATGATAATGGTATAGTGTAGGTTAGATGGCTTTTGTTTCGGTGCAACATCGTGGGCCGAAGGGCCTGTACTGCGCTGTATTGTTCTATGTTCTATGTTCTATGTTCTATGTAAATGCATGGGACGCGGGTTCACAGAGCGGGCGGCGTTCACGTCTCTCTGCAGTTTCTTGTGGTCTTGGACGAGCAGTTGCCATTCCAGGTTTTGATTCAGCCAGATAGGGTGTTTTCCATGTTGAATCTGTAGACATTGGTAAGAGTCAAGGTGGTACTTCGGAATTTCCTTAGATTCTTTAGGAGGTATAGGCGCTGTTGTGCTTTCTTGTTCGTAGCGTTAACGTGGGTGGGCCAGGACAGATAGTTGGTGATGTGCACACCTAGAAATTGAAGCTGTCAACCATCTCCAATTAGGCCCTACTGATGGAGAGAGTGGTGTGTACGACACTTCGATTCCTGAAGTCAGTGACCAGCCCTTTTGTTTTTCTGACATTGAGGGATCGATTACTGTCGTTACACCACTCCCCTGGGTTTCCTCCTTCCCTCCTGTCTCTGATTCAAACTTATTCGATAACCAACCCACTACGGTCGGGTCATCAGCAAACTTGTTGACACACGTAGAGCCAAAGTTTCCCACACAGTCGTGTGTCTACAGCGGGGATAGTAGGAGGCTAAGTATGCAGCCTTGCGAGGCCTCGGTTCTGAGGAGTATCTTGAGGGAGGTGTTGATTATTCTTACTGATTGTGATCTCTGTGTCTTGAATCGAGGATCCAGTTGCAGATGAGGAGGCACGTCTTCGTTTCTAGAGCTTTGATATGAGCTTGGCTGGGATAATGTTGTTGAAGGTGGAGCAGTAGACAATGAATTGAAGTCTGCCATAGGAGTGCGTGTTGTCAAACTGCTCCACGGATAAGTGAAGGGCCAGGGAGATGGAGTCTGCTGTGACTGGTTGTCGCGGTATGCAATTTGCAGTGTATCAAGGCATTCTGGGAGTGTGGAGTTGATGTTCCTCATGACCAGTATCTCAAAGCACTTCATTACGATTGATGTCAGGGCCGCAGTACAATAGTCATTGAGGGTCGTTGTCTGCTACTTCTTTAGCACCGGTATGGTTGTGGTCTTCTTGACATAAGTGGGAACCTCGAAACGAAGTAGGGAGACTTCCAAGATGTCCTCGAACATATGCCAGCTGGTCCGCGTAGGCTCGGACTGCATGAGCAGGGAACACGTCAGGCCGCGTCACTCTCCGAGTGTCCACTTTCAAGAAGACCGATCTAATGTTAGAAGTTATGGCGGTGGGTCAGAGTGTGTCCGAGACTGCTGCGAAAGTCCACAACGGTTCGATGGTGTCCTGCTCGAACCGAGCAGAGGATTCATCGGGGAAGATTGCGCTGCTGCCGAGATTCTACTCGCCCTCGGTTTGTACACCATCATGTGGATTTAGCCTCGCCACAGCCAGCGAGTCTGCGACGTTACTGTAACTCTAGTTTCATCTTATATTGTCTCTTGGCATCCTTGGTGACTTTGGGGAGGCTTTACTGGATGCCTTTAATAGGTCAGGGTGGCCGGGACTGAACAGCTGAGACCTGGACTTGAGTGGGAAGTCAAGCTCGCAATGAAGACATGGTTTGCGGTTCTGGAAAGTACGTACTCCCTTCTTTGGTGCGCAGTCTTCTACACATTGCTGACGAAGTCTGGAACAGTGGTGCAGTACTCGTTTAGGTTGATCGTTAAGATATTAAATATGGACCAGTCTATTGCCTCGAAGCAGTCACCTTGGAGCAATTATGATTTGCGGATTAGCACTGTGCCTCAGTCAGGGTGAGAGAGTAAAGACGTCCTGGGACTCTATGTATCTCAGTCAGGGTGAGAGAGTAAAGACGTCCTGGGACTCTGTGTATCTCAGTCAGGGTGAGAGAGTAAAGACGTCCTGGGGCTCTGTGTATCTCAGTCAGGGTGAGAGAGTAAAGACAATCCTGGGGCACAGTGTGTCTCAGTCAGGGTGAGGGAGTAAAGACAATCCTGGGGCTCTGTGTGTCTCAGTCAGGGTGAGAGAGTAAAGACAATCCTGGGGCTCTGTGTATCTCAGTCAGGGTGAGAGAGTAAAGACAATCCTGGGGCTCTGTGTGTCTCAGTCAGGGTGAGAGAGTAAAGACAATCCTGGGACTCTGTGTGTCTCAGTCAGGGTGAGAGAGTAAAGACAATCCTGGGGCTCTGTGTGTCTCAGTCAGGGTGAGAGAGTAAAGACAATCCTGGGGCTCTATGTGTCTCAGTCAGTGTGAGAGAGTAAAGACAATCCTGGGGCTCTGTGTGTCTCAGTCAGGGTGAGAGAGTAAAGACAATCCTGGGGCTCTGTGTGTCTCAGTCAGGGTGAGATTGTAAAGGCAATCCTGGGACTCTGTGTAGCTCAGTCAGCGTGAGAGAGTAAAGAAAATCCTGGGGCTCTGTGTGTCTCAGTCAGGGTGAGAGAGTAAAGACAATACTGGGGCTCTGTGTATCTCAGTCAGGGTGAGAGAGTAAAGACAATCCTGGGGCTCTGTGTGTCTCAGTCAGGGTGAGAGAGTAAAGACAATCCTGGGGCTGTGTGTGTCTCAGTCAGGGTGAGAGAGCAAAGACAATCCTGGGACTCTGTGTGTCTCAGTCAGGGTGAGAGAGTAAAGACAATCCTGGGGCTCTGTGTGTCTCAGTCAGGGTGAGAGAGTAAAGACAATCCTGGGGCTCTGTGTGTCTCAGTCAGGGTGAGAGAGCAAAGACAATCCTGGGACTCTGTGTGACTCAGTCAGGGTGAGAGAGTAAAGACAATCCTGGGGCTCTGTGTATCTCAGTCTGGGTGAGAGAGTAAAGACAATCCTGGGGCTCTGTGTGTCTCAGTTAGGGTGAGAGAGTAAAGACAATCCTGGGACTCTGTGTGTCTCAGTCAGGGTGAGAGAGTAAAGACAATCCTGGGGCTCTGTGTGTCTCAGTCAGGGTGAGAGAGTAAAGACAATCCTGGGGCTCTGTGTGTCTCAGTCAGGGTGAGAGAGTAAAGACAATCCTGGGGCTCTGTGTGTCTCAGTCAGGGTGAGCTTGTAAAGACAATCCTGGGACTCTGTGTAGCTCAGTCAGGGTGAGAGAGTAAAGACAATCCTGGGGCTCTCTGTGTCTCAGCCAGGGTGAGAGAGTAAAGACAATCCTGGGGCTCAGTGTATCTCAGTCAGGGTGAGGGAGTAAAGACAATCCTGGGGCTCTGTGTTTCTCTGTCTGGGTGAGAGAGTAAAGACAATCCTGGGGCTCTGTGTGTCTCAGTCAGGGTGAGAGAGTAAAGACAATCCTGGGGCTCTGTGTATCTCAGTCAGGGTGAGGGAGTAAAGACAATCCTGGGGCTCTGTGTATCTCAGTCTGGGTGAGAGAGTAAAGACAATCCTGGGGCTCTGTGTGTCTCAGTCAGGGTGAGGGAGTAAAGACAATCCTGGGGCTCTGTGTGTCTCAGTCATGGTGAGAGAGTAAAGACAATCCTGGGGTTCTGTGTATATCAGTCAGGGTGAGAGAGTAACGACAATCCTGGGGCTCTGTGCCTCTCAGTCAGGGTGAGAGAGTAAAGACAATCCTGGGGCTCTGTGTGTCTCACTCAGGGTGAGAGAGTAAAGACAGTCCTGGGGCTCTGTGTGTCTCAGTCAGTGTGAGGGAGTAAAGACAATCCTGGGGCTCTGTGTGTCTCAGTCAGGGTGAGAGAGTAAAGACAATCCAGGGGCTCTGTGTGTCTCAGTCAGTTTGAGGGAGTAAAGACAATCCTGGGGCTCTGTGTGTCTCAGTCAGGGTGAGTGAGTAAAGACAATCCTGGGGCTCTGTGTCTCTCAGTCAGGGTGAGAGAGTAAAGACAATCCTGGGGCTCTGTGTGTCTCACTCAGGGTGAGAGAGTAAAGGCAGTCCTGGGGCTCTGTGTGTCTCAGTCAGTGTGAGGGAGTAAAGACAATCCTGGGGCTCTGTGTGTCTCAGTCAGGGTGAGAGAGTAAAGACAATCCTGGAGCTCTGTGTGTCTCACTCAGGGTGAGAGAGTAAAGACAGTCCTGGGGCTCTGTGTGTCTCAGTCAGTGTGAGAGAGTAAAGACAGTCCTGGGGCTCTGCGTATCTCAGTCAGTGTGAGAGAGTAAAGACAATCCTGGGGCTCTGTGTGTCTCAGTCAGTGTGAGAGAGTAAAGACAATCCTGGGGCTCTGTGTGTCTCAGTCAGGGTGAGGGAGTAAAGACAATCCTGGGGCTCTGTGTGTCTCAGTCAGGGTGAGAGAGTAAAGACAATCCTGGGACTCTGTGTATCTCAGTCAGGGTGAGAGAGTAAAGACAATTTCATCCTGTTATGGTCAATGTTAATGTTTTTTTCTATGTGGAACCGGCTGGATTATCTGGGGTATACCACTGTATGGGTAGATTATTATGTTATGGAATTGGGGTTCATGTTGCAGCTCTTGAGTTGCTGCACAAACACTGCGATTTACGCCGTGACACAGACTCAGTTCAGACAGCAGTTTAAGAATATGCTGAAATTTCCCTTTAGTCCGATTCTTCAATTTATGACATCCTGTGAGGGAACCACAACTACACGGCACCTCTCTCCTCACACTGCCAGTAAAACTGCCCATCACCAGCCAGGTTCACCCTGATTTGTCATCCTGCATTACCAGGGTCGTTGGCTATTTATGTTACCATTGGAGATGGTCGCCGGCCACTTTGAGTTTTGTGTGTGTATGTGTGTGGGTGGTGGGGCCAGCGATGCGAGGCCAAGAGGTTACTCTGGGAGGGGCAGCTACCACCTCAGGAGAACTGCAGCGGCCCCTGGGAATCGGGAGGAGGTAGAGGAGAAGGAACGCCACCAACTACAATGGGGAAAAGACTAGAAAAGATCTCAAATGAAATAAATCCGCTGACACAAGCATTATTTTAATGTTTCCTAAATTATTGAAACTTCCAGGTTCATGAAATTCTCTTTATCAGACAATAAAAAAACGTAAAAGACCTAAGCACCAACATTCAGAATAATAGGGCAGCATTACCGAGGCCCACTCACCTGCGCCATCCCGGAACCCCGCCTAACCGCCAACAACCCTCCAAATCGCTTCTCACACCCCGCTGAGGGGTGGGGGACTCTTTAGTCCGTTGTATAAAAGGTCGGTCAGGAAGGTATCCACCAGGGGAGAAACCCAGCTGCTTCTGTGTCATTCCCCCATGACCAATCAGCTGAGTCTAGTGGGGAATGTCTGAATCACACACACACCTTTACCAATCTCCACCTAGTGGGGAATGTCTGAATCACACACACACCTTTACCATTCGGGTCAAACTAGCTTTTTCAAGTTATCCCCGGTATAACCCGTATCTTCAAGGAATAATATTACTTACTTACCACTTAGTAACTTACACATGGGTCCAGCTTGCTAAGTGAAGTAAAGAAAACTTTATAAAGAAAATAATAATCACCACTCTTTCAGGTTATCAATTTCAACTTAACTTTATTTTCAAGTTAAAAGAGAATAACTACATTTACAGAATGGTAAAAGGATCTTTTCTTGTTTCTTGTTCGGGCCAGTTGCAAACTTTCAAATCACTCTTGGCAATCAGTTTTCTTTAACTTTTGGTCTTCTGCTGACTTCTCTGGGCTACTCGGTCTGTCGATGTTGCTTGTCCCATCACCGAGGAAGATTCTGATTATCAGCTCATTGGGGGGGGGGGGGGGGTGGGGCAATGTGGGCGGCGCAAATTTGGGGGAATAAAATTGTTGGGGGATTATTATTGGCTGTCCTGTAACTTGACTAGCCTGGTTGGTGGATTTAAACACATTCTCTATTCAGCCCGTGTGCTGTGCAAGTCTGCCTATATTTAGTGTTTAAAGTGATAATTACCTCCTGTTCTGGTCTACATGTGACTGCAGATGCATAGAATTCTGCTTTAATCTTACCTTCCCTCTGAAATGGCCGAGTTAGAGACTGAGATCCAATGCAATTATCATGGATACGTCATGCTGGCCTTTCCAGAGATGTCCAAACCACATGGCAGAATGGACAAAGAAAACATCTCATTGTATTCTTGTTGACAACGCTAAATGGAAAAAATACATACCTCTGTTGTGGGACGTCTATTGATGCAATTCCGCAAGCGCCAAACTGGCGAAAAACAACAGAATCAGCGAAAGACAAAGTATTCAAATTAAATATATAATTGCACCCTCATCCACCCCACAGCAATCCTCAAACTATCTGGACAATGGTTAAAGTTGTAGACAACATGCAGACGGGTAAAGTGACCTATTCCACTGCATGGGTCTGATCTAATCATAAAGATTAATTTCAAAACCAAATGCTGTGGAGACTGAAAACTGACAGAGGACGAAAACATTCTTAAGAAGTTCAACAGTCCAGGCAGCATCGGTGGAGATAATCCAGTTAACGCTTCAGTTCAGGATGTCCTGCCATCATAAGGAAAGAATGATAAAAATGTCAGAGTAATAAACCAGGGGAAGAAGGACGGGTCAGGGCGAGCAAAGGATGAGTGTGTGTGAGTGTGGAGACAAACAATGATGGAAGAGAAATATATTTCATGATAGAAAGACAGAGGGAATGGTCATGGCAGTAGCAATGAAATAAATGTTGTGTCTAAAGAACTTTGATTGATACATGTGTCATGTGAGAGTACCTTTAAGAAACGGGTGTTTATCAAATAGATGCAGTGATGTCAGAGTCTGGGTGGAGCTGGGCTGTCTGTCTGCTTTTACTTTCGTTTTTGAGCTGGCTGCTACAGTGCGTGTTTAGTTTCGCTTTCAGAGTTGGAGCTGCAACCAGCCAAACAAGATGTAATTTTGAGCTCCCTCTGCATGAAAAGAATGTCTTCAGATTACTTGCTAATTTCAAAGTGATATCTGCTCTCAGTAGAGAATTTAAACTTGATGTCTTTGTTAAAGAGGGTATTTGTCTTTTGGATGTTGCTGGGAATGATTAAGGGTTACTTATAGAGTGCTGTATTCTTTGGGGGGAGTTTTTGAGTTGATAGTTGCCAAGATGTTTACTATGTGTTTATAACATGTTAACTTGATTCATATGATAAACATTGTTTTGTTTGAAAAGCACTTTTGATTTATGTTGCATCACACCAAAGTGGGCCGTTGTGCTCGTCATAACTACAATCTATTTGAAAGTTGTGGGTCAGTTGGACTCCATGATACACTTTTGTGATCTCGAAACACTGGCCAGTAATATATGAAACCGATCTGATTGTAACATGATGCGAGAAAGAAAGAAAACCATGCCAACAATGTCAAAAAATATCAAACACAAACAACAAGATGTAGACACAGGTTAGGAGATAAAGCTGTTGAACTCAATATTAAGTCCAGATATATGTGGATTTCTGAGTCTGGACGATCATGAGCTCATTGTCGAGGTTGCATTGAACTTCACTGCAACAGCCCAGCAGACCAATGACAGAACGATCAGAGTTGAAGCAAGGCAGCGAATAAAAATAACACGACGGTCATGATTAAGCTAGTGGACAGAGCAGAGGTGTTGTCTGCCTTTTGACACAACGACCATAGCTGAGATACTCTGCGTATCATAGCTGCCACCTTTTCCAAGATACACCAATTGAAACTTGGATGTTTGACTGTATACACACTCCAAACCCGAAAATCTAGATAACCGCTCAAAAGCTCTGATCTAGCCTGAATTTATACCTAACAGAATAGACATAGGTAAATATAAAGGGAATTAGGAGAATTGAATCCACAACATTATTTCAGGGAAAGAGTCGAAAGATATTTCCATGGGCGGAGAAGGGTTGGAGGAATATTTTGGGACAAACAGATCTGATTTAAGATTAATAACACATGACACAACGCATTACACAAGCTTGCCACCCGCACATTGATTCTGCCTATACGTCCCGATGCCTCAGGCCGGCGGACACCATTCCCACATAGGCGTTGCCTTCTTCCAGACCCTTCCATCAGGCAGAAGGTAAAGAAGGAACAGTTTGTTGCCCAAAGCTGCTAGACTCCTCAACGACTCCCCCTCGGACTGATCTGCTCCCTGTAAGGCACTATTCCCGACGCCCTATGTTACTCTTGCTCATGTATTTGCTTTGTTTGGCCCTTTGTTCCGCATTGTAACCAATTACTGTTTGTCGATGAACCATTTGTCAATCTACTCTGTCAATTATTATTTTTGTCCACTATGTACATCTCATTGGCAGCAGAAAATACTTTTTAATGTACTTCGGTTATTGTGACAATAAATCAAATCAAAACAAATTAAATAGGTGCTACCTTATTCATCTTATTTTAGTGATGACAACATAAAGGTTAACTTGAGTTCATAGAATAAACATTGTTTTGTTTTTAAAAATACTGGGCCACTTCTGCTGTTGCATGACTGTGGGCTGTAGAATGTGCTCCCCAAACCACAATCTATTAAAAGTTGTGGGTCAGGTGAACTCCATGATACACTTTGGGATTCTCTAAACAACGACCCGTAACAATTGGGGGCTCATCCGGGATAAAAGTCTATCTAATTGATTGGCTGAGTGAACTTAAAGACCGTGGGGTGAGCATATTGTGGTTGATTTTCAGGTGTGCTATTTTCGTTTAAGTGGGAAGGGATGGTGGTGTTGTGGACAATGGCTCTTTCAGAGGCTCAGACGTTTTTGGGGGTGGAGACGGTCACTCACAGTACCTTACGGACAGAGACTAAAAGCAGCCTGTTAGATTTAGCAAAAACATTGCAGTTAACATTATCTGACAAAATGCGAAAAGATGAGGTATTTATGGCGGTGAAAAAGCATTTAAAGTTGCCTGAGATACAGTTTGACTCATTGGAAATGGCAAAAATTCAGTTACAAATTAAACAAATGGAACATGAGAAAGAATTAAAGCAGCTTGAATATGAAAGAGAGAGTGCGGAAAGAGAAAGTGAGAGAGAGGAAAAAGAAAATGAGAGAGAAGAAATTGGTAAGAAAGAATAGCTCTCGCAGAACCAAAATAAAAATAAAGGGAAATAGATAAAGAGAGAAAGTTTGAACTTCAGAAAATGGCCATGAAACATGACAGTCATTTAAATTTAGCAGACGTAAAGGGAAACGTTCAGTTGGATGATACTGAGTAGGATAGTGAGAAAGAGCGTCATAGTCGAAGGCGTGGTGGGGATCTATTTAAATATGTCCAAGCATTGCCAACGTTTGACGAGAAGGAGGTAGAAGCCTTTTTCATTTCATTTGAGAAGGTAGCTAAACAAATGAAATGGCCACAGGACATGTGCGTTCCTGATTGAAACAAAGCTGGTAAATAGGGCTGGTAAAGTGTTCGCAGCACTACCGGAGGAGGTATCGGGGTCGTATGAGGAGGTGAAAAAATCCATCTTAGGTGCATTTGAACTAGGGCCTGAAGCTTACAGATTAAGGTTTAGAAATTTAAGGAAATTATTTGCTCAAACATACATGGAGTTTGAAAGGCTCAAACAGAGTCATTTTGATAGGTGGATAAGGGCTTTGAAAATAGACCAAACGCATGAAGCTCTCTGAGAAATAATGCTTTTGAAGGAGTTGAAAAATTCAATTCCTGGTGGAGTGAGAACTCATGTGGAAGAGCAGAGTGTTAAAACTGCGAGATTAGCAGCAAAAATGGCAGATGATTATGAATTAGTTCATAAATCAAAGCTTGTTTTCCGACATCAGTTTCAGCCTGTGAGCGATAGAAACTGGGGAGATGAGACATACTCAAGTGGTAAAGGTAAAGGTGATCTGATGGGAGATAATAAGGAAAGTGTACCTCAGATTTTCTTTTTAAATCCAGGAGGGTAGAAAAGAAATGAAACGTTTCAAATGTTTTCACTCAAATTAACTAGGCCATGTAAAGTCACAGTGTCGGTGGTTGGAGAAAAGCACTGGGAAGGCTGATGTGATGAAACAGGATAAGACAGTGGGGTTTGTTAGAATGGTGAAGGAAAGCCCAAGAGAAGCCAAGAAGGTGCAAACGATTGTACAGACTGTTCAAGAAGGTGCCAGATCTCCTTAAAGAATTTACTTGTGTGGGTAAAAGTTTACTCATGTGTATCAGGAGGAGCAGATAAATAAGTCACAATTTTAAGAGATACGGGAGCTAGTCAATCTTTAATGGTAAGAGATGCGGAGTTATGTAGGTTGGGAAGAATGTTGCCAGAAAGGTGATCATATGTGGAATGCAGGGTGAGAGGAGTAGCGTTCCATTATATAAGTTAAGGTTGGAAAGTCTAGTGAAGGGTGGTGAAGTGGTAGTAGGAGTAGTAGAGAAACGATCTTGCCCAGGAATACAGTTTATCTTCGGTAATGATATAGCTGGATCGCAAGTGGGAGTAATGCCTACTGTGGTTGATAAGCCAGTGAAAAATCAGACAACTGAAGTGTTGAAGGGCGAATATCCTGGGATTTCTCCGGATTGTGTAGTAACAAGGTCGCAAAGTGACAGGTTAAGACAAGATGATAAATCAAAGAATGAAGATGAAGTTGAAGTGCAATTATCAGAAACGATTTTTGATCAGATGATTGAAAAAGAACACGAACAGGTGGAGGATAAGGCGGAAATTTTTAGTTCAGGAAAATTGGCGGAGTTAAAACAGAAAGATATAAAAATGAAACAGATGTATCAGAAAGCATATACGGAAGAGGAATCTGAGTGTATACCAGAGTGTTATTACCGTAAAAGTGATGTATTGATGAGAAAATGGAGACCTTTACATATGCAGACGGATGAAAAGTGGGCAGCAGTTCATCAAGTAGTATTGCCGGTAAGGTATAGAAAGGAGGTATTGCGAGTTTCACATGAGGCACCAGTGGGAGGTGATTTGGGGATAAGGAAAACTCAAGCTAAAATCTAGAAACATTTTTATTGGCTTGGACTACATAACGATGTAGTTAAATGTTGTCAATCGAGTCATACATGTCAAGTCATACCCCAAGCAGTGATAAAAACCAGTGCCCTTAATACCCATTCCAGCATTTGAGGCTCCGTTTAAAAGGGTCCTAATTGATTGCGTAGGGCCGCTTCCTAAAAAAACCGTGGGAAGCAATATCTTTTGACTATAATGGATGTGACTACTAGGTTTCCATTACGTAATATTACAGTTAAAAGTATTGTGGAGGAATTACATGAATTCTTTACTAGATATGGACTACCCACAGAAATACAATCGGATCAAGGATAAATTTTACCTCAAAAGTTATTCAAAGAATTTATGGATAGCCTGGGAATAAAACAATTTAAATCAACTGTGTATCATCCAGAATCGCACATTGCGTTAGAAAGGTGGCATCAGACATTAAAGACAATGTTGAGGGCTTATTAACAAGATTATCCAGAGGATTGGGAGAAAGGAATTCCATTCGTACTGTTTGCAATTAGGGATGCACCGAATGAGTCAACCAAATTTAGTCCTGTTGAACTTATTTTTGGTCACGAGGTAAGAGGACCAGTTAAATTGATTCAGGAAAAATTGGTGAGTGAGAAATCGGAAATTTCATTATTCGATTACGTGTCAAAGTTTAGGGAACGATTAAATAGAGCAGGCAAATTGGCCAGACAACATTTAAAAGGTGCACAAAATGTGATGAAACGGGTAGCGGACAAGGAATCCAAAGTTCGTAGTTTTGCCAGTGGGGATAAAGTTTTAGTGTAGTTACCAGTGGTAGGTGAACCTTTAAAAGCTAGGTTTTGTTGACCTTATCAAATTGAAAGGAAATTCAGTGAGGTGAATTATGTGGTAAGAACACCAGATAGAAGGAAGACTCGCCGAGTGTGTAATGTGAATATGCTGAAAAAGTACTTTGAAAGGGAAGGAGAGAAAAAGGAGGAGATTTTAATGATTCTAACTCAAAGTGAAGAACCAAATCCAGATGACTGAATTTGGCATATGTCAAATTAAATAGGATAATGAGGATTTTCTTAGCAATTGGGATAAATTGTTGAGTTATCTTCCGGAGGAAAAACGAACAGACCTGAAAGAGTTATTGATATCATATGGGCAAGTTTGTGGAGATAAATTGGGAAGTACTAAACTGGCTATACATGATGTAGATGTGGGAAATGCTGTGCAATCAAACAACTTCCATGTACACATCCTTTAAAATTGGCACATGTTAACAAAGAGATTGAGAGTATGCTTACAAATGGCATAATTGAAGTGGGTTGCAGCCAATGGAGCTCACCCATAGTGATGTTAGCGAAACCAGACGGTACCCAACGGTTGTGTGTGGGCTATAGAAAGGTTAATGTAGTTACAAGAACGGACTCTTATCCTATCCCACGTTAGGAGGATTGCATTGAGAAAGTGCGACAGTCCGCTTTTATTTCCATTTGGATTTACTTAAAGGCTACTGGCAGGTACCGTCTGGTCAAATAGTTATGCTATTTGGCATGAAAAACGCCCCAGCCACATTTCAACGGTTAACTAACAATGTTGTTCCAGGATTACCTGGATTGTGCGGTATACATCGACGATCTGGTCATTTTCAGCCAGACATGGAAAGAACATTTAAAACATTTGACCGACTTCAGGAGGCGGGTTTGGTGAGAAACCGAGCCAAAAGTGAATTTGAAAAAGCCCAAATCACTTTCCTTGAGGAGTATCCGATACCCTCGAGACGAAGGGAAATAATGCAATTTTGTGGAATGAGTGGATTTGATCGAACATTTGTGCAAAAGCTTTGTCGCATGATTCCGCCACTCATGGACTTTCTGAAGAAACCTCGAAAATGTCAATGGACAACGGACTTTCAACAGGCATTTGAAAGCCTGAAAGCTGTGATAACCAATGCTCCTGTGTTGGAGAATTGCAAGGGACTCAATGATCAGATTGAACTAAAGTATCTGAATATAAAGAGAAATGTCGAGGCGTAGAGAAATGGACTGATCTTGCAGAGACCTCCTTGTTCAAAGAGACTGTCAATCGAGAAAGATTTCAGTTGGAGTATGAAGAAAGAACAAAAAAAAGGACTATATTTTTATACCTGTTCGCGGGTGTTGTTTTTTGCAACGATAAAGTATATTTACTGTGTTCATTATTGAAAGGATGTTGAAAAGCTGAAAAATCGAACCATCTTGAAGTTGATGGTATATTTTCTTTGTGGGGGTGGTGTCATGAGAATGTCGCTTTAAGAAATGGTTAGCTGCTCATGTTACTGCAGTTATGTCAAAGTGTGGGTGGAGCTGAGCACTGCTTCTGCTTTTTAGTTTCACTTTGCAAAAAGCTTGGGCGTGTCTGGGTTTTCCAATCAGCTGCAGCTGAAGTTAAACAAAGAGCTGTCCCGTTGATCTCTGCCATCCAAAGACTATCTCTGGATCATTTGGTGAAATCAGAATTATAAATGTTCTCAGTAGTGAATGTGTACCTAATGTGCTCCTGTTTAATTGTTTGTTAAGTCTTTTGCATGTTAAAAGGACAGCTTAAAGGAGTACTTAGTGTTGTATTGTTTGGGGGTTATCTTTGAATGAATGTTTGCTCAGGTATTCACTGTTTGTTTTAAAACGGTTAACTTGAGTTCCTAAAATAAACAATGTGTTGTTTCAAAAAATACTGGTCCATTTCTGCTGTACCATACCTGCAGAGTGAGCCGTGTGCTCCACATACCACAATCTATTGAAGGTTGTGGGTCAGGTGATCTCAATGATTTACTTTGGGGTTCTCTAAACCCTGACCCATAACAATTAACTTACATATTTGACTTTGTCTATAAATATGTTTCTGGAACCTAACTTTTCATTCACCTGAGGAAGGAACAGTGCTCCGAAAGCGAGTGATTTGAAACAGAGCTATTGGACTTTAACCTGGTGTTGTAAGACTTCTTACTGCACATTAAAACAGTCGATGTAAACAGTGCCCTACAGTAAACAGAGTCCATATAGACAGTGACCAACAGTAAACAAAGTCTATGTAAACGGAGCACTACAGTAAACAGAGTCAATGTAAACAGTTCCCAACAGCAACTAGAACCTATGCAAACCGTGTCAAAAGAGTAAACAATCGATGTAAATCGTGCCCTACAGCAGTCTATATAAACAGTGCACTGCAGTAAACAGAGACTATACAAATCAGTGCCCATAGTAAACAGAATCGATGTAAACAGTGCCCTACAGTAAACAATCTTTGCAAACAGTACAGAACAGTAAACATAGGCTATGTAAACAGTGCCCACCAGTAAACAGAGTCGATGTGAACAGTCCCCGATAGTGAAAAGTCAATCTAAACATTGCACTGCAGTAAACAGAGTAGATGCAAACATTACCGACAGTAAACAGAGATTATGTAAACGCTGTCCTACGGTCAAGGCAGTCTATTAACACAGTAACCTACACTAAACATAGACGAAGGGAACAGTGCCCAGCAGTAAACAGGGTCTACAAGAAGGGTGCACTATAGTAAACAGAGTTTATGTAAACAGTGTCTGATAGTAAACAGAGTCCACGTAAACTGTGCCCTAAAGTAAAAAGAGTCTATGTCAACAGCTCCTTATTAAATTAGATTTGTTTATTGCCACGTGTGCTGATGTACAATGAAAAGTATCGTTCTGCAGACTCTATGTTAAAAGTGCACGACATAAACAATGTTTAGCTAAACCGTGCACTACTGTAAACAGAGTGTGTGTAAACAGTGTCCTACAGTAAACAGTGTTTCTGTAAACCGTCCCCTGCTGTAAACAGAGTCTGTGTAAACAGCGACGACAGTAAAAAGTGTTTTTGTAAACGGTGCAATGCTGCAAACAGACTATGTAAACAGTGCTCTTCAGTAATCAGCGTTTATGTAAACCGTACACTGCTGTAAACATAGTCGATGTAAACAGTCCCCTACAGCAAACAACGTTTATGGAAACCGTACACTGCTGTAAACATAGTCGATGTAAACAGTCCCCTACAGCAAACAATGTTTATGGAAACCGTACACTGCTGTAAACAGAGTCTATGTAAACAGCGCCCTACAATAAACAGAGTCGATGTGAACAGTCCCCGATTGTGAGAAGTCAATCTAAACAGTGCACTGCAGTAAACAGAGTATATGCAAACAGTACCGACACTAAACAGAGATTATGTGAACGCTGCCCTAAGGTCAAGGCAGTCTATTAACACAGTAACCTACACTAAACATAGACGAAGGGAACAGTGCACAGCAGTAAACAGGGTCTACAAGAAGGGTGCACTATAGTAAACAGAGTTTATGTAAACAGTGTCTGATAGTAAACAGAGTCTACATAAACTGTGCCCTGAAGTAAAAAGAGTCTATGTCAACAGCTCCTTATTAAATTGGATTTGTTTATTGCCACGTGTACTGATGTACAATGAAAATTATCGTTCTGCAGACTCGAAGTTAAAAGTGCCCGACTTATAAAATGTTTATCTAAAACGTGCACTACTGTAAACAGAGTCTATGTAAACAGTGTCCGACAGGAAACAGTGTTTATGTAAAACGCCCCCTGCAGTAAAAAGTGTTTTTGTAAACGGTGCAATGCTGCAAACAGTCTATGTAAACAGTGCTCTTCAGTCATCAGCGTTTATGGAAACCGTACACTGCTGTAAACATAGTCGATGTAAACAGTCCCCGACAGCAAACAATGTTTATGGAAACCGTACACTGCTGTAAACATATTTGATGTAAACAGTCCCCTACAGCAAACAATGTTTATGGAAACCGTACACTGCTGTAAACATAGTCGATGTAAACAGTCCCCTACAGCAAACAATGTTTATGGAAACCGTACACTGCTGTAAACATAGTTGATGTAAACAGTCCCCTACAGCAAACAATGTTTATGGAAACCGTACACTGCTGTAAACATAGTCGATGTAAACAGTCCCCTACAGCAAACAATGTTTATGGAAACCGTACACTGCTGTAAACAGAGTCCATGTAAACAGTCCCCTACAGCAAACAATGTTTATGTAAACCGTACACTGCTGTAAACATAGTCGATGTAAACAGTCCCCTACAGCAAACAATGTTTATGGAAACCGTACACTGCTGTAAACAGAGTCCACGTAAACTGTGCGCTGCAGTAAGCAGTGTTTACTTAAACTGTACAGCGCCGTAAACAGTTTACACAAATAGTGCCCTACGGTAAACCGAGATTTTGTAAACCATACCTTGCTGTAAACAGAGTCTATATAAAAAGTGCCCTGCAGAAAACAATGTTTTTGTAAACCGTGCAATGCTGTAGAGTCTATGTAAACAGTGCCCAACAGTAAGCAGTGTTTATGTAAACCGTACACCACTGTAAAAATAGTCTATGCTTACAGTGCACTACAGAAAACAGTGCTTTTGTCAACCGTACACGGCTGGAAACAAAGTCTATGTAAACTGTGCGCTGCAGTAACAGTGTTTATTTAAACTGTACAGCGCCGTAAACAGTTTACATAAACAGTGCCCTACGGTAAACAGAGATTTTGTAAACCGTACCTTGCTGTAAACAGAGTCTATGTAAAGAGTGCCCTGCAGTAAACAATGTTTTTGGAAACCGTGCAATGCTGTAAACCGTCTATGTAAATAGTACCCTACAGAAAACAGTGTTTATGTAAACCTTACCACTGCTGTAAACATACTCTATGTACACAGCGTCCTGTAGTAAACATTTTACGTAAACCGTACACTGCTGTAAAACGAGTCAATGTGTACAATGCCCGTGTAAACTGTAAAGCGTGTTTATGTGAGCTGCATAATGCTGTAATCAGTCAATATAAACAATTATAAACAGTGCTTATATAAACCGTACACTGCTGTAAACAAAGTCTATGTAAACAATGCCCTACGGGAAACAGTGTTTATGTAATCCGTGCACTGCTTTAAACTGAGTCAGTGTAAACAGTTCCCTACGGTAAACAGTGTTTATGTAATTCGTACACTGATGTAAGCTGAGCCATTCTAAACAATACCCTACAGTAAACAGTTTTTAAGTAAACCTTACCTTTCCCCGCACAGACTCTATGAAAACAGGGCCCGACAGTAAACAGTGACTATGTTAACGGTACACTGCTGTAAAGTAAGTACATAAACAGTGCCCTAAAGTAAACAGTGTAAATGCAAATTGTCCAGTGCTGTAAACAGTCGATGTAAACAGTGCCCAATTGTAAACAGTGTTTATGTAAACGTTACATTGCTGAAAACAAAGTAAATGTAAACAGTTTCCCACAGTAAACAGTGTTTACGTAAACCATACACTGCTGTAAATAGAGTCTCTGTAAACAGTCCAATACAGTAAACAGCATTTATGTAAACCGCACACTGCTGGAAGCAGAGACTAGTTTAACAGTTACCTACAGTAAACACTGTGAATGTAAGCAGTACACCGCTGTAAACAGAGTCGATCTAAACAGTGCCTTTCAGGTAAAAGTGTTAATGTAAACCGTACACTACTGCAAAAAGAGTCCACATGAACACCGCCGCACAATAAACAGTGTTTACGTAAGCCTTACACTACTGTAAACAAAGTCTATGCAAATAGTGCCATACAGTAAACAGTGTTTCTCTATACAGTGCGTTGCTGTAAACAGAGTTCATGTAAACAATGCTTATGTAAGCCGAACACTGTTGTAGACAGTCTAACTAAGCAGTGCCCTACCGTGAACAGTGTTACTGTGAACCGTACACGACTGTAAACAGAGTTTATGTCAACAGCGCCCCACAGTAAAGTGTTTACGTAAACTGTGTATTTCTGTAAACAGATTCTATGTAAACCGGGCCCTACAGTTAACAGTATTATGTAAATCGTACACTGCTGTAAATACAGTCCATGTATTCAGTGTCCTACAGTAAACAGTATTTTTGTAAACTATACACATGTAAATAGGAACAATGTTAACAGTGCCCTCCACTAAACAGTGTCCATGTACACTGCTGTAAACAAAGCATATGTAAAGTGTTCCCTAATGTAAACAGTATTTATGTGCAAGTTAACCTGCTGTAAACACTCCATGTAAACAGTGCCCGACAGTAAACAGTGCGGATGTAAACTGTACATTGCTGTAAAGATAGTTTAGCATACAGTTCATGACGGTAAACAGACCGAACGAACACCGTACACTATGAAAACAGAATCTCTTTAAACAGCGCCCTACAATAAACAGTGTTTACGTAAAACGTACACTGCTGTAAGCAGAGTCTCTGTAAGCAGTGCCCTACCGTAAACAGTGTTTATATAAGCCGTACACTAGTGTAAACAGTCTATATAAACAGCACCCTACAGTAAAGTGTTTATGTAAACCGTGCACTGCTCTAAACAGAGTCAATGTAAACTGTACCCTACTGCAAACAGTGTCCATGCAAAATATACAATGCTGTAAACAGAGTCTATGTAAAGAGTGCCTTCCATGTAAACAGAGTGAAAGTAAACCGTATACTACTGTAAACAGTGTCTATGTAAACAGTGACCTACAGTAAACAGAATGTATTGAGTGC
Source organism: Scyliorhinus torazame (assembly GCF_047496885.1). Classification (NCBI taxonomy): domain Eukaryota; kingdom Metazoa; phylum Chordata; class Chondrichthyes; order Carcharhiniformes; family Scyliorhinidae; genus Scyliorhinus; species Scyliorhinus torazame. The sequence continues at coordinate 77,567,723 of NC_092729.1, read as the reverse complement.
CCTACGGTAATCAGAGTCTATGTAAACAGTGACCTAAAGCAAACAGTGTTTATGTAAAATGTACACTGCTGAAGCAGAGTCTATGTAAACAGTTCCCTGCAGGAAACAGAGTGAAAGGGAACCGTATATTACTGTAAACAGTCTATGTAAAAGTGCTCTATACAAACAGTCTTAAAAGAGTGCCCGACAGTAAATAGCCTTCATGTAAACAGCACACTGCTTTAAACAGGGTTGAGGCTAATAGCCCGTTTAGTAAACATTGTTTATATAAACCGTACACTACTGGAAACAGAGTCTCTGGAAACAGTGCCCCACAGTCAACAGTATTTCTATAAATCGTACACGGCTGTCAGCAATGTCTATGTAAACAATGCTCTACAGTAAACATTGTTTATGTAAACCGCACACTTCTGTAAAGAGAGTCTCTGGAAACAGTGCCCTACAGTAAAAAGTGTTAATGTAAACCGTACACAGCTGTAAACAGGGTCGAGGCAAATAGCCCGTTCAGTAAACAATGTTTATATCAACCGTACACTACTGTAAACAGAGTCTCTGTAAACAGTGCCCTACAGTAAACAGTGTTTCTATAAGTCGTACACTGCTGCAAACAATGTTTAGGTAAACAGTGCCCGACAGGAAACATTGTTTATGTAAACCGTACATTGCTGTAAACAGAATCAATGTAAACAGTGCCCGACAGTAAACAGTGTTTATGTAAACGGTAAACTGCGTAAAAAGATTCTATAAAACGGTGCCCTACAGTTAACAGTGTTTATGTAAACGGTAAACTGCTGGAAACATATTCTGTATCAACGGTGCTCTACAGTAAACAGTGTTTATGTAAACAGTATACTGCTGGAAACAGATTCTATATAAACGGTGCTCTACAGTAAACAGTGCTTATGAAAACAGTATACTGCTGGAAACAGATTCTATATAAACGGTGCTCTACAGTAAACAGTGTTTATGTAAACAGTATACTGCTGGAAACATATTCTATATAAACGGTGCTCTAAAGTAAACAGTGTTGATGTAAACAGTATACTGCTGGAAACAGATTCTATATAAACAGTGCCCTACCGTAAACGGTACACTGCTGGAAACAGATTCTATATAAACGGTGCTCTACAGTATACAGCGTTTATGTAAACAGTATACTGCTGGAAACAGATTCGATACAAACAGTGCGCTACAGTGAACAGTATTTTTGTAAACGGTGCAATGCTGCAAAACAGTCTATGTAAACAGTGCTCTTCAGTAATCGGCGTTTATGTAAACCGTACACTGCTGTAAACATAGTCGATGTAAACAGTCCCCTACAGCAAACAATGTTTATGGAAACTGTACACTGCTGTAAACATAGTCGATGTAAACAGTCTCCTACAAAAAACAATGTTTATGGAAACCGTATACTGCTGTAAACAGAGTCAATGTAAACAGCGCCCTATAGTAAGCAGTGTTTATGTAAACCGTACAGCGTGGTAAAAATAGTCTATGCTTTCAGTGCACTACAGAAAACAGTGCTTTTGTCAAACGTACATGGCTGTAAACAAAGTCTATATAAACTGTGCGCTGCAGTAAGCAGTGTTTATTTAAACTGTACAGTGCCGTAAACAGTTTACAAAAACAGTGCCCTACGGTAAACTGAGATTTTGTGAACCGTACCTTGCTGTAAACAGAGTCTATGTAAAGAGTGCCCTGCAGTAAACAATGTTTTTGTAAACCTTGCAATGCTGTAAACAGTCTATGTAAGTAGGACCCTACAGCAAACAGTGTTTATGTAAACCTTACCACTGCTGTAAACATACTCTATGTACACAGTGTCCGGTAGTAAACATTTTACGTAAACCGTACACTGCTGTAAAACGAGTCAATGTGTACAATGCCCGTGTAAACTGTAAAGCGTGTTTATGTGAGCTGCATAATGCTGTAATCAGTCAATGTAAACAGCTTGCCCAATTATAAACAGTGCTTAAGTAAACCGTGCACTGCTGTACACAAAGGCTATGTAAACAATGCCCTACAGTAAACAGTGTTTATGTAATCCGTACACTGAGGTAAACTGACTCATTCTCAACAATGCCCTACAGGAAACAGTTTTTAAGTAAACCTTACCTTGCCCTGCACATACTCTATGTAAACAGGGCCCGACAGTCAACAGTGACTATGTTAAAGGTACACTGCTGTAAAGTAAGTACATAAACAGTGCCCTAAAGTAAACAGTGTAAATGCAAATGGTCCAGTGCTGTATACAGTCGATGTAAACAGTGCCCAATTGTAAACAGTGTTTATATAAACGTTACATTGCTGAAAACAAAGTAGATGTAACAGTTTCCCACAGTAAACAGTGTTTCCGTAAACCATACACTGCTGTAAATAGAGTCTCTGTAAACAGTCCAATACAGTAAACAGTATTTATGTAATCCGCAAACTGCTGGAAGCAGAGACGAGGTTAACAGTTACCTACAATAAACACTGTGAATGTAAGCATTACACCGCTGTAAACAGAGTCGATCTAAACAGTGCCTTTCAGGTAAAAGTGTTAATGTAAACCGTACACTACTGCCAAAAGAGTCTACATAAACACCGCCGCACAATAAACAGTGTTTATGTAAGCCGTACACTACTGTAAACAAAGTCTATGTAAATAGTGCCAGACAGTAAACAGTGTTTCTCTATACCGTGCCTTGCTGTAAACAGAGTCTATGTAAACAGTGCTTATGTAAACCGAACACTGTTGTAGACAGTCTATCTAAGCAGTGCCCTACCGTAAACAGTGTTAATGTGAACCGTACACGACTGTAAACAGAGTCTATGTCAACAGCGCCCCACAGTAAAGTGTTTACGTAAACTGTGCACTGCTGTAAACAGATTCTATGTAAACCGGGCCCTACAGTTAACAGTATTTATGTAAATCGTACACTGCTTTAAATACAGTCCATGTAAACAGTCCCCGACAGTAAACAGTGTTTTTGTAAACTGTACACTGCTGTAAATAGGAACAATGTTAACAGTGCCCTCCACTAAACAGTGTCCATGTACACTGCCGTAAACACAGCAGATGTAAAGTTTTTCCTAATGTAAACAGTATTTATGTAAACCGTAACCTGCTGTAAATACTCTATGTAAACAGTGCCCGACAGTAAACAGTGCGGATGTAAACTGTACATTGCTGTAAACATTGTTTAGTATACAGTTCCCGACGGTAAACAGACCGAAAGAACACCGTACACTACTGAAAACAGAGTCTCTTTAAACAGCGCCCTACAATAAACAGTGTTTACGTAAAACGTACACTGCTGCAAGCAGAGTCTCTGGAAACAGTGCCCTACCGTAAACAGCGTTTATATAAACCATACACTGCTGGAAACAAAGTCTGTCTAAGCAGTGCCCTACTGTAAACAGTTTTTATATAAACCGGACACTAGTGGAAACAGTCTATATAAACAGCGCCCTACAGTAAAGTGTTTCTGTAAACCGTGCACTGCTCTAAGCAGAGTCAATGTAAACGGTACCCTACTGCAAACAGTGACCATGGAAATTGTACAATGCTGTAAACAGAGTTTCTGTAAAGAGTGCCTTCCAGTAAACAGAGTGAAAGTAAACCGTATACTACTGTAAACAGTGTCTATGTAAACAGTGCACTACAGTAAACAGAATGGATTGAGTGCCCCACGGTAATCAGAGTCTATGTAAACAGTGCCCTAAAGCAAACAGTGTTTATGTAAAATGTACACTGCTGTAAGCAGAGTCTATGTAAACGGTGCCGTACAGTAAACAGAGTGAAAGGGAAACGTACATTACTGTAAACAGTCAATGTAAAAGTGCCCTATACAAACAGTATTAAAACAGTGCCCTACAGTAAACGGAGTCTATTTAAACAGTGCTCTACAGTAAACATTGTTCATGTAAACCGTACACTACTGTAAACAGAGTCTCTGGAAACTGCCCAAAAGTAAAAAGTGTTCATGTAAACCGTACACTGCTGTAAACAGGGTCGAGAGTAATAGCCCGTTCAGTAAACATTGTTTATGTAAACCGTACACTACTGTAAACAGAGTCTCTGTACACAGTGCCCTACAGTAAACAGTATTTCTATAAATCGTACACTGCTGCAAACAATGTTTATGTAAACAGTGCGCTACAGTAAACATTGTTTATATAAACCGTACATTGCTGTAAACAGAATCAATGTAAACAGTGCCCCAGAGCAAACAGTGTTTATGGAAACAGTATACTGCTGGAAATAGATTCTATATAAACGGTGCTCTACAGTAAACAGTGTTTATGTAAACGGTAAACTGCTGGAAACAGATTCTATATAAACGGTGTTCTACAGTAAACCTTTTTTATGTAAACAGTATACTGCTGGAAACAGATTCTATATAAACGGTGCTCTACAGTAAACAGCATTTATGTAAACAGTATACTGTTTCTATTAGATCTCCCCGCAACCTCCTAAACACCAATGAATATAATCCCAGGATCCTCAGACGTTCATCGTATGTTAAGCCTACCATTCCTGGGATCATCCGTGTGAATCTCCGCTGGACCCGCTCCAGTGCCAGTATGTCCTTCCTGAGGTGTGGGGCCCAAAATTGCTCACAGTATTCTAAGTGGGGCCTAACTAATGCTTTATAAAGCTTCAGAAGTACATCGCTGCTTTTATATTCCAAGCCTCTTGGGATAAATGACAACATTGCATTTGCTTTCGTAATTACGGACTCAACCTGCAAGTTTACCTTTAGAGAATCCTGGACTAGGACTCCCAATTCCCTTTGTACTTCAGCATTATGAATTTTGTCACCGTTTAGAAAATAGTCCATGCCTCTATTCTTTTTTCCAAAGTGCAAGACCTCGCACTTGTCCACGTTGAATTTCATCAGCCATTTCTTGGGCCACTTTCCTAACCTGTCTAAATCTTTCTGCAGCCTCCCCACCACCTCCATGCTACCTGCCGCTCCACCTATCTTTGTATCATCGGCAAACTTAGCCAGAATGCCCACAGTCCCGTCATCTAGATCGTTAATATATAAAGAGAACAGTTGTGGCCCCAACACTGAACCCTGCGGGACACCACTCATCACCGGTTGCCATTCCGAAAAATAATCTTTTATCCCAAATCTCTGCCTTCTTCCTGACAGCCAATCGTCAATCCATGTTAATACCTTGCCTCGAATACCATGGGCCCTTATTTTACTCAGCAGTCTCCCGTGAGGCTCCTTATCAAAGGCCTTTTGGAAGTCAAGATAGACATCCATTGGCTCTCCTTGGTCTAACCTATTTGTTATCTCTTCAAAGAACTCTAACAGGTTTGTCAGGCACGACCCCCCCTTACTAAATCCATGCTGATTTGTCCTAATCCGACCCTGCACTTCCAATAATTTAGAAATCTCATCCTTAACAATGGATTCTAGAATCTTGCCAACAACCGAGGTTAGGCTAATTGGCCTATAATTTTCCATCTTTTTCCTTGTTCCCTTCTTGAACAGGGGGGTTACAACTGCGATTTTCCAATCCTCTGGGACTTTCCCTGACTCCAGTGACTTTTGAAAGATCATAACTAACGCCTCCACTATTTCTTCAGCAATCTCCTTTGGAACTCTAGGATGTAGCCCATCTGGGCCCGGTGATTTATCAATGTTTAGACCTCTTAGTTTCTCTAGCACTTTCTCCTTTGTGATGGCTACAATATTCAACGCTGCCCCCTGACTCTCCGGAATTGTTGGGATATTACTCATGTCTTCTACTGTGAAGACTGACGCAAAGTACTTATTTAGTTCCTCAGCTATTTCCTTGTCTCCCATCACTAGATCACCAGCGTCATTTTGGAGTGGCCCAATGTCTACTTTTGCCTCCCTTTTGCTTTTAATGTATTTAAATAAACTTTTACTATCATTCCTAATGTTACTGGCTAGCCTACCTTCATAATTGATCCTCTCTTTCCTTATTTCTCTCTTTGTTATCCTCTGTTTGTCTTTGTAGCCTTCCCAATCTTCTGACTTTCCACTACTCTTTGCCACATTATAGGCTTTCTCTTTTGCTTTGATGCATTCCCGAACTTCCTTTGTCAGTCATAACTGCTAATCCCCCCCCGCCCCTCTGATAACCTTTCTTTTCTTTGGGATGAACCTCTGTGCTGTGTCCTCAATTACTCCCAGAAACTCCTGCCATTGCTGTTCTACTGTCTTTCCCACTAGGCTCTGCTCCCAGTCGATTTTCGTCAGTTCCTCCCTCATGCCCTTGTCGTTAACTTTATTTAACTGTAACATCTTTACATCTGATCCTACCTTCTTTCTTTCAAATTGAAGATTGAATTCTACCATATTATGATCACTGCCTCCTAAGTGTTCCCTTACTTTAAGATCTTTAATCAAGTCTGGCTCATTATATAACACTAAGTCCTGAATGGCCTGTCCCTTCGTGGGTTCCATCACAAGCTGTTACAAAAGCCCTCCTGTAAACATTCAATGAATTCCCTTTCCTTGGGTCCACTGGCAGCATTATTTACCCAGTCCACCTGCATATTGAAGTCCCCCATGATCACTGTGACCTTGCCTTTCTGACATGCAATTTCTATTTCGTGGTGCAAATTGTGCCCCTGGTCCTGGCCACTGTTAGGAGGCCTGTGCATAACTCCCATTATGGTTTTTTTGCCTTTGTGGTTCCTCAACTCTATATAAACCGTACACTGCTGGAAACAAAGTCTGTCTAATCAGAGCCCTACCGTAGACAGTGTTAAAGTAAACCGTACACTAGTGTAAACAGGCTATACAAACAGCGCCCTGCAGTAAAGTGTTTAAGTAAACCGTGCACTGCTCTAAACAGAGTCATTGTAAACGATACCCTACTGCAAACAGTATCCATGCAAAATGTACACTGCTGTAAACAGAGTCATTGTAAAAGGTACCCGACTGCAAACAGTATCCATGCAAAATGTACACTGCTGTAAACAGAGTCATTGTAAAGACTGCCTTCCTGTAAACAGAGTGAATGTAAACCGTATACTTCAGTAAACAGTGTCTATGTAAACAGTGACCTACAGTAAACAGAATGTATTACGTGCCCTACGGAAATCAGAGTCGATGTAAACAGTGACCTAAAGCAAACAGTGTTTATGTAAAATGTACACTGCTGTAAGCAGAGTCTATGTAAAAAGTGCCCTACAGTAAACAGAGTGAAAGGGAACCGTGCATTAATGTAAACAGTCTATGTAAAAGTGCCCTATACAAACAGTATTAAAACAGTGCCCTACAGTCAACAGTGTTAATGTAAACCGTACACTGCTGTAAACAGAGTCTCTGGAAACTGTGCCCTACAGTAAACAGTATTTCTATAAACCGTACACTGCTGCAAACAATCTCTATGTGAACAGTGCTCTCCAGTAAACATTGTTTATGTAAAACGTACACTACTGTAAACAGAGTCTCTGGAAACTGCCCAACAGTTAAAAAGTGCTAATGTAAACCGCACACTGCTGTAAACAGGGTCGAGGCAAATAGCCCGTTCAGTAAACATTGCTTATGTAAACCGTACACTACTGTAAACAGAGTCTCTGTACACAGTGCCCTACAGTAAACAGTATTTGTATAAATCGTACACTCCTGCAAACAATGTTTATGTAAACAGTGCCCTACAGTAAACATTGTTTACGTAAACCGTACATTGCTGTAAACAGAATCATTGTAAACAGTGCCCAAAACAAACAGTGTTTAAGTAAACGGTATACTGCTGGATACAGGTTCTATATAGACGGTGCTCTACAGTAAACAGTGTTTATGTAAACAGTATACTGCTGGAAATAGATTCTATATAAACGGTGCTCTACAGTAAACAGTGTTCATGTAAACGGTAAACTGCTGGAAACATATACTATATAAACGGTGCTCTACAGCAAACAGTGTTTATGTAAACAGTATACTGCTGGAAACATATTCTATATAAACGGTGCCCTACAGTAAACAGTGTTTATGTAAACGGTAAACTGCTGGAAACATATACTATATAAACGGTGCTCTGCAGCAAACAGTGTTTATGTAAACAGTATACTGCTGGAAATAGATTCTGTATAAACGGTGCTCTACAGTAAACAGTGTTCATGTAAACAGTATACTGCTGGAAACAGATTCTATATAAACGGTGCCCTACAGTAAACAGTGTTTATGTAAACAGTATGCTGCTGGAAACAAATTCTATATAAACGGTGCCCTACAGTAAACAGTGTTTATGTAAACAGTATACTGCTGGAAACAAATTCTATATAAACGGTGCCATACAGTAAAGAGTGTTTATGTCAACAGTCTACTGCTGGAAACAGATTCTATATAAACGGTGCTCTACAGTAAACAGTGTTCATGTAAACGGTAAACTGCTGGAAACATATACTATATAAACGGTGCTCTGCAGCAAACAGTGTTTATGTAAACAGTATACTGCTGGAAACAGATTCTATATAAACGGTGACCTACAGTAAACAGTACTTTTGAAAACGGTGCAATTCTGCAAACAGTCTATGTAAACAGTGCTCTTCAGTCATCAGGGTTTATGTAAACCGGACACTGCTGTAAACATAGTCGATGTAAACAGTCCCCTACAGCAAACAATGTTTATGTAAACCGTACACTGCTGTAAACATAGTCGATGTAAACACTCCCCTACAGCAAACAATGTTGATGTAAACCGTACACTGCTGTAAACATAGTCGATGTAAACAGTCCCCTACAGCAAACAATGTTTATGGAAACCGTACACTGCTGTAAACATAGTCGATGTAAACAGTCCCCTACAGCAAACAATGTTAATGGAAACCGTACACTGCTGTAAACATAGTCGATGTAAACAGTCCCCTACAGCAAACAATGTTTATGGAAACCGTACACTGCTGTAAACATAGTCGATGTAAACAGTCCCCTACAGCAAACAATGTTTATGGAAACCGTACACTGCTGTAAGCAGAGTCTATGTAAACAGCGCCCTATAGTAAGCAGTGTTTATGTAAACCATACACCGCTGTAAAAATAGTCTATGCTTACAGTGCACGACAGAAAACAGTGCTTTTGTGAACCGTACACGGTTGGAAAGAAAGTCTATGTAAACTGTGCGCTGCAGTAACAGTGTTTATTTAAACTGCACAGCGCCGTAAACAGTTTACATAAACAGTGCCCTACGGTAAACAGAGACTTTGTGAACCGTACCTTGCTGTAAACAGAGTCTATGTAAGGAGTGCCCAGCATTAAACAATGTTTTTGTAAACCTTGCAATGCTGTAAACAGTCTATGTAAATAGTACCATCGAGCAAACAGTGTTTATGTAAACCTTACCACTGCTGTAAACATACTCTATGTACACAGCGTCCTTTAGTAAACATTTTACGTAAACCGTACACTGCTGTAAAACGAGTCAATGTGTACAATGCCCGTGTAAACTGTAAAGCGTGTTTATGTGAGCTGCATAATGCTGTAATCAGGCAATGTAAACAGATTGGCCAATTATAAACAGTGCTTATGTAAACCGTACACTGCTATAAACAAAGTCTATGTAAACAATGCCTTACAGTAAACAGTGTTTATGTAATCCGTACACTGCTGTAAACTGAGTCAGTGTAAACAGTGCCCTACGGTAAACAGTGGTTAAGTAAACCTTACCTTGCCCTGCACAGACTCTAAATGAACAGGGCCCGACAGTAAACAGTGACTATGTTAACGGTACACTGCTGTAAAGTAAGTACATAAACAGTGCCCGAAAGTAAACAGTGTGAAGGTAAATGGTCCAGTGCTGTAAACAGTCGATGTAAACAGTGCCCAATTGTAAACAGTGTTTAAATAAACGTTACATTGCTAAACAGTTTCCCACAGTAAACAGTGTTTGCGTAAACCTTACACTGCTGGAAGCAGAGAGTAGGTTAACAGTTACCTACAGTAAACACTGTGAATGTAAGCAGTACACCGCTGTAAACAGTGTCGATCTAAACAGTGCCTTTCAGGTAAATGTGTTAATGTAAACCGTACACAAATAGAGTCTCTGTAAACAGTCCAATACAGTAAACAGTATTTATGTAAACCGTACACTGCTGGAAGCAGAGAGTAAGTTAACAGTTACCTACAGTAAACACTGTGAATCTAAGCAGTACACCGCTGTAAACAGAGTCGATATAAACAGTGCCTTTCAGGTAAATGTGTTAATGTAAACCGTACACTGCTGCCAATAGAGTCTACATAAAGCACAATAAACAGTGTTTATATAAGCCGTACACTAATGTAAACAAAGTCTATGCAAATCGTGCCATACAGTAAACAGTGTTTCTCTATACCGTGCGCTGCTGTCAAGAGAGTCTATGTAAACAGTGCTTATGTAAACCGAACACTGTTGTAGACAGTCTTTCTAAGCAGTGCCCTACCGTATACAGTGTTAATGTGAACCGTACACGAATGTAAACAGAGTCTATGTCAACAGGGCCCCATAGTAAAGTGTTTACGTAAACTGTGTATTGCTGTAAACAGATTCTATGTAACCGGGTCCTACAGTTAACTGTATTTATGTAAATCGTACACTGCTGTAAATACAGTCCATGTAAACAGTGTCCTACAGTAAACAGTGTTTTTGTAAACTATACACTGCTTTAAATAGGAACAATGTTAACAGTGCCCTCCACTAAACAGTGTCCATGTACACTTCCGTAAACACAGCAGATGTAAAAAGTCCCCTAATGTACACAGTATTTATGTAAACCGTAACCTGCTGTAAACACTCTGTGTAAACAGTGCTCGACAGTAAATAGTGTGGATGTAAACTGTACATTGCTGTAAACATAGTTTAGTATACAGTTCCCGACGGTAAACAGACCGAAAGAACACCGTATACTACTGAAAACAGAGTCTCTTTAAAGAGTGTACTACTGTAAGCAGATTCTACGGGAACAGCACACTACAGTACACAGTGTTTACGGAAAACGTACACTGCTGGAAGCAGAGTCCCTGTAAACAGTGCCGTACAGTAAACAGTGTTTCTATAAACCGCACACTGCTGGAAACAAAATCTGTCTAAGCAGAGCCCTACCGTAGACAGTGTTAAAGTAAACGGTACACTAGTGTAAACAGGCTATACAAACAGCGCTCTACAGTGAAGTGTTTATGTAAACCGTGCACTGCTCTAAACAGAGTCAATGTAAACGGTACCCTACTGCAAACAATGTCCATGCAAAATGTACACTGCTGTAAACAGAGTCTATGTGAACGGTACCCTACTGAAAACAGTGTCCATGCAAAATGTACACTGCTGTAAACAGAGTTTCTGTAAAGAGTGCCTTCCAGTAAACAGAGTGAAAGTAAACCGTATACTTCAGCAAACAGTGTCTATGTAAACAGTGCCCTTCAGTAAACAGAATGTGTTGAGCGCCCCACGGTAATCAGAGTCTATGTAAACAGTGCACTAAAGCAAACAGTGTTTATGTAAAATGTACACTGCTGTAAGCAGAGTCTATGTAAACACTGCCGTGCAGTAAACAGAGTGAAAGGGAACCGTACATTACTGTAAACAGCGTATGTAAAAGTGCCCAAAACAAGCAGTATTAAAACAGTGCCCTACAGTAAACGGAGTCTATTTAAACTGTGCTCTACAGTTAACATTGCTTACGTAAACTGTACACTACTGTAAACAGAGTCTCTGGAAACTGCCCTGCAGTAAAAAGTGCTAATGTAAACCGCACACTGCTGTAAACAGGGTCGAGGCAAATGGCCCGTTCAGTAAACATTGTTTATGTAAACCGTACACTACTGAACACAGAGTCTCTGTACACAGTGCCCTACAGTAAACAGTATTTCTATAAATCGTACACTGCTGCAAACAATGTCTATGTAAACAGTGCCCTACAGTAAACATTGTTTATGTAAACAGTACACTGCTGGAAACAGATTATATATAAACGGTGCTCTACAGTAAACATTGTTTATGTAAACGGTATACTGCTGGAAACAGATTCTATATAAACGGTGCTCTACAGTAAACAGTGTTTATGTAAACGGTATACTGCTGGAAACAGATTATATATAAACGGTGCTCTACAGTAAACAGTGTGTATGTAAATGGTATGCTGCTGGAAACAGATTCTATATAAACGGTGCTCGACAGTAAACAGTGTGTATGTAAATGGTATGCTGCTGGAAACAGATTCTATATAAACGGTGCTCTACAGTAAACAGTGTGTATGTAAATGGTATGCTGCTGGAAACAGATTCTATAAACGGTGCTCGACAGTAAACAGTGTGTATGTAAATGGTATGCTGCTGGAAATAGATTCTATATAAACGGTGCTCGACAGTAAACTGTGTGGATGTAAATGGTATGCTGCTGGAAACAGATTCTATATAAACGGTGCTCTACAGTAAACAGTGTGTATGTAAATGGTATGCTGCTGGAAACAGATTCTATATAAACGGTGCTCGACAGTAAACAGTGTGTATGTAAATGGTATGCTGCTGGAAACAGATTCTATATAAACGGTGCTCGACAGTAAACAGTGTGTATGTAAATGGTATGCTGCTGGAAACAGATTCTATATAAACGGTGCTCTACAGTAAACAGTGTGTATGTAAATGGTATGCTGCTGGAAACAGATTCTATATAAACGGTGCTCGACAGTAAACAGTGTTTGTTTAAAATATACACTGCTTTAAACCGAGTCTATTTAAACAATGCTCTGCAGTAAACAGAGTGAAAGTAAACCGTACACTAATCTAAACAGAGTCTATGTAAACCGTGTCCTACAGTAATCAGTACGAAGTCTTACAACACCAGGTTAAAGTCCAACAGGTCTGTTTCGATGTCACTAGCTTTCGGAGCACTGCTCCTTCATAAGACCTTAAGACATAGGAGCGGAAGTAAGGCCATTCGGCTCATCGAGTCCACTCCACCATTCAATCATGGCTGATTTCAAATCCATTTACTCGCTCTCTCTCCATAGCCCTTAATTCCTCGAGAAATCAAGAATTTATCAACTTCTGTCTTAAAGACACTCAACGTCCCGGCCTGCACCGCCCTCTGTGGCAATGAATTCCGCAGACCCACCACTCTCTGGCTGAAGACATTTCTCCTCATCTCTGTTCTAAAGTGACTCCCTTTTATTCTAAGGCTGTGCCCCCGGGTCCTAGTCTCCCTGCTAATGGAAACAACTTCCCTCCATCCACCCTATCTAAGCCATTCATTATCTTGTAAGTTTCTATTAGATCTCCCCTCAACCTCCTAAACTCCAATGAATATAATCCCAGGATCCTCAGACGTTCATCGTATGTTAGGCCTACCATTCCTGGGATCATCCGTGTGAATCCCCGCTGGACACGCTCCAGTGCCAGTATGTCCTTCCTGAGGTGTGGGGCCCAAAATTGCTCACAGTATTCTAAATGGGGCCTAACTAATGCTTTATAAAGCTTCAGAAGTACATCCCTGCTTTAATATTCCAAGCCTCTTGAGATGAATGACAACATTGCATTTGCTTTCTTAATTACGGACTCAACCTGCAAGTTTACCTTTAGAGAATCCTGGACTAGGACTCCCAAGTCCCTTTGCACTTCAGCATTATGAATTTTGTCACCGTTTAGAAAACAGTCCATGCCTCTATTCTTTTTTCCAAAGTGCAAGACCTCGCACTTGCCCACGTTGAATTTCATCAGCCATTCATCACTACAGTAAACAGTGTGAACGTAAACCGGACACTACTGCAAACAGCATATGTGTACACAGCGCCCTACAGTAAACAGAGTGATACTTAACCGTACACTACTGTAACCAGAGTCAATGTAAAAAGTGCCCTACAGTAAACAGTGTCTATGAAAACTGTCCACCACTGTAAACAAAGTCTAAGTAAACAGCGCCCTACAGTAATCAGTGTTAACGTAAACCGAACACCGCTGTAAACAGTCAATGTAAACCATGCCCTACAGTAAACAGTGATTTTGTGAAACGGACACGATATGTAAACAGAGTCTATGTAAACAGTGCCCTACTGTAAATAGTGTTGATGTAAGATGTGCACGGCTGTAAACAGAGTGTATGTGAACAGTGCCCTACAGTTAACGGAGTGAAAGTAGGCCATACACTACTGCAAACAGTCTATATAAACAGTACCCTAATGTCAATAGAATTTAAGCTGCGCCCTCCAGTGAGCAGATACTATGTAAACTGTGCCCTACAGTAAACAGTATATTTAAACCGGACATTGACGTGAACAGAGTCGATGTAAACAGTCCCGTACAGTAAACAGTGCTTATGTAAACCGTACGTTGTTGTAAACAGAGTCTGTATAAACAGTGCCCGATAGTAAACAATGTAATGTAAACCGCACACTGCTGTCAATAGTCCATGTAAAGAGTGTCCTCCAGTAAACAGTGTCTATGCAAATCGCTGTAAACCGTGTATGTAAACAGCGCCCTACAATAATCAGTGTTGATGTAAACCGCACACTGCTGGAAACGGAGTCTTTGTAAGCAGTGCCCTACAGGAAACAGTGTTTATGTAAATCATGCACTGCTGTAAACAGTGCAGTGTAAACGGTGTCCTAAAGTAATCAGTGTTTACTTAAACAGTGCCCTGCTGTAAACAGAGTCGATGTAAACATTGCCCTCCGTTAAAGAGTGTTAATTTAAACCATACACGACGGTAAACAGAGTCTATGTAAATTTTGCCCTACAGTGAACAGGCTCTGTGCAAACTGAACCTTCCAATAATCAATGTTAATGCAAACCGTACACCACTGTAATCTGCCGATGTAAACAATGCACTGCCGTACACATATTCTAGGCAAACAATCCGTGCAGTAAACAGTGTTCAGGTAAACCGTACACTGCAGTAAACAGAGTCAATGTAAACTGTGCACTCCAGTAAACAGTGTTTAGGTAAACAGTGCACTGCTGAACACATAATCTATGGAACAGTGCGCTCCAGCAATCAATGCTTTTGTAAAATGTACACTACTGTAAACAGTCTATGTAAATGTGCCCTGCAGTAAACATAGTCTATTTAAAAATTGCCCTACAGTAAACAATGTATTTATGCCGGACAATGCTATTAACAGAAAATATATGAACTGGGCCTACAGTAAACAGTGTTGATGTGAACCATTCACTGCTGTAAACAGAGACTGTGAGAACAGACCCGAACACTGAGCAGTGATTACGTAAACCGTACACTGCTGTAAACAGAGTCTGAGTAAACAGTGCCCTACCGTAAACAGTCCTATTGTGAAATTTACACTGCTGTAAACAGAGACTATGTAAGCAGTGCACTACAGTAAAAAGAATTTCAAATGTGCCATACAGTAAACAGTCTATGTAAACAGTGCGCTACAGTAAACAGAGTGAAAGTAAACCGCACACTAATGTAAACAGTGTTTTTGTAAAACGTACACTGCTGTGATCAGTGAATATGCAAACAGTACACTACACAAAACAGTCTATGTAAACAGTGCTTAAATGTAAACAATGTTTATGCAAACCGTACACTACTGTAAAGTCTATGTGCATTTGTCCTGCAGGAAACATAGTCGATTTAATCAGTGCCCTGCAGTAAACAGTATATTTAAACCGGACATTGCTGTAAACGGAGTGAATGTAAACAGTGCCGTCCAGTAAACAGTCTTAATGTGCACCGTGTACTGCTGTAAGCAGGCTATGTAAACAGTGCCGGACAGTAAAGAGTCTTTATGTAAACTGTACACTGTTGTAAGCAGGCTATGTAAACAGTGCCGGACAGTAAAGAGTCTTTATGTAAACCGTACACTGCTGTAAATAGGCTATGTAAACAGTGCCCTGCAGTAAACAGTGTCCATGTAAATCGTACACTGCTGTAAACAGAGTCTATGTGAACAGTGCCCTACTGTAAACAGTGTTGATGCAAAATGTACAGGGCTGTAAACAGAGTCTATGTTAACAGTGCACTAAAGTAAACAGTGTTGATGCAAAATGTACAGGGCCGTAAACAGAGTCTATGTGAACTGTGCCCTACTGTAAACAGTGTTGATGCAAAATGTACAGGGCTGTAAACAGAGTCTATGTGAACAGTGCCCTACTGTAAACAGTGTTGATGCAAAATGTACAGGGCTGTAAACAGTCCATGTAAACAGTGCCCTACAGTAAACAGAGTGAAAGTAAACCATTCACGACTGCAAACAGCCTATATAAACAGTAACCTACAGTAAATAGAATTTAAGCTGTGCCCTCCTGTGAACAGATACTATGTAAACTGTGCCTGACGGTAAACAGAGTGAAAGTGTGCGCTACCGTAAACATAATCTAAACAGTGCCGGACAGTAAACAGTGATCATGTAAACCGTACATTTCTACAAACAGTCTCGGGAAAAAGAGCGCTCGTGCAAACAATGTTTATATAAACAGTACATACCGTAAATCGTCTATGTAAAGGTGCCCTGCAGTAAATATCATTTATTTAAACAGTGCCCCACATTAAACAGTATATAAAAGGGCACAGATAAATCCCCGGGACCTGATGAAATGTATCCCAGGATGTTGTGGGAGGCTAGGGAGGAAATTGCGGGTCCCCTAACCGAGATATTTGAATCATCGGCAGCCACAGGTGAGGTGCTTGAAGATTGGAGAGTAGCGAATGTTGTGCCCTTGTTTAAGAAGGGCAGCAGGGAAAAGCCTGGGAACTACAGACCGATGAGCCTAACGTCTGTAGTAGGTAAGTTGCTAGAAGGTATTCTGAGAGACAGGATCTACAAGCATTTAGAGAGGCAAGGACTGATTCGGGGCAGTCAGCATGGCTTTGTGCGTGGAAAATCATGTCTCACAAATTTGATTTGAGTGTTTTGAGGGAGTGACCAAGAAGGTAGATGAGGGCAGTGCAGTAGAGGCTGGATAGACTGGGACTTTTTTCCCTGGAGCGTAGGAGGCTTAGGGGTGAACTGATAGAGGTCTATAAAATAATGAGGGGCATAGATAAGGTAGATAGTCAACATCTTTTCCCAAAGGTAGGGGAGTCTAAAACTAGAGGGCATAGGCTTAAGGTGAGAGGGGAGAGATTCAGAAGGGCCCAGAGGGGCAATTTCTTCACTCAGAGGGTAGTGAGTGTCTGGAATGGGCTGCCAGAGGTAGTAGTAGAGGCGGGTACAATTGTGTCTTTCAAAAAGCATTTAGATAGTTACATGGGTAAGATGGGTATAGAGGGTTATGGGCCAAGTGCGGGCAACTGGGACTAGCTTAATGGTAAAAACTGGGCGGCATGGACTGGTTGGGCCGAAGGGCCTGTTTCCATGCTGTAAACTTCTATGATTCTATGATTCTATTTAAACCGGACATTGATGTGAACAGAGTCGTGTAAACAGTCCCGTACAATAAACAGTGCTGATGAAAACCGTACGCTGCTGTAAGCAGAGTCTATATACACAGTGCCCGACAGTAAACAATGTTAATGTAAACTGACCAATGCTGTAAATAGTTCATTTAAACGGTGTCCTATAGTAAACTGTGTTTATGCAAACCGTACACTGCTGGAAACTGAGTATTTGTAAGCAGTGCCCTAAAGGGAACAATGTTTATGTAAACCGTACACTGCTGTAAGCAGAGTATACTAAACACTTCCCGTCAGTAAACGGTGTTAATGAATCGTACACTACTGTAAACAGAGTCTTTGTATATGTAGCACTCAAGTAAACCGTCTTTATGTAAACGGTAGACTGCTGTAAACAGAGTCTATGTAAACAGTGCCCTACAGTAAACAGACTTTATTTAATTCATACACTGCTACAAACGGAGTCTATGTAAACGGTGCCCGACCGTTAACAGTGTTAATCGTACCCATAATGGTACAAAATAGTCTATGCAAACAGTGCCCTACAGTAAACATTGTCTATTTAAACAGTGACCTACAGTATACAGTATATTTAAACCGGACATTGATATATAAGGTGCCCCACTGCAAACAGTGTTTATGCAAAATGTACACAGCTGTAAACAGAGTCTATGTAAACAGTGCCCGAGAGAAAACAATGTTTATGTGAACCGAAGACGACATGTAAACAGAGTCTATGTGAACAGTGCCCTACTGTAAACAGTGTTGATGTAAAATGTACACGACTGTAAACAGAGTCTATGTTAACAGTGCACAACAGTAAACAGAATTTAAACTGCGCTCTTTGGTAAACAGAGTCTATTTAAAGAGTACCCTACAGTAAACAGAGTGAAAGTAAACCGTACACTACTGCAAACAGAGTCGATGCCCCGCAGTAAACAGTATTTCTGTAAATCGTACACTGCTGTAAACAGTGCTGTGTAAACAGTGCCCTACAGTAAACAGTGTTTAGGGAAACCGGACGCTGCTGTAAACAGAAGCTATATAGACATGGGCTACTGCAAACAATGTTTATGTAAACTGTTCACTACTGTAAGCACTCTATGTAAATGTGCCCTGCAGTAAACATAGTCTATTTAAACATTGCCCTGCAGTAAACAATGTATTTCATCCGGACAATGCTGCAAACGGAGAACACATGAACTGGGCCTACAGTAAACAGTGTTTATGTGAACCATTCACTGCTGTAAACCAGTCTGTGTGAACACAGCCTAACACTAAGCAGTGCTTCCGTAAACCGTACACTACTGTAAACAGAGTCAATGTAAACTGTGCCCTCCAGTAAATAGTGTTTAGGTAAACCGTACACTGCTGTACACATAATCTATGTAAACAGTGCGCTCCTGCGAACAATGTTCATGTAAACTGTACACTACTGTAAACAGTCTATGTAAATGTGCCCTGCAGTAGATATAGTATATTTTAAAACTTGCCCTCCAGTAAACAATGTATTTAATCAGGATAATGCTGTAAACGGAGAATATATGAACTGGGCCTACAGGAAACAGTGTTTATGTAAACCACTCACTGCTGTAAACTAGTCTGTGAGAACAGAGCCGAACACTAAGCAGTGTTTACGTAAACCGTACACTACTGTAAACAGAGTCTGTGTAAACAGTGCCCGACAGTAAACAGTTCTTATGTGAAATGTACACTGCTGTAAACAGAGACTATGTTAACAGTGCACTACAGTAAACAGAATTTAAACTGTGCACTACAGTAAACAGTGCCTATGTAAACAGTGCGCTACAGTAAACAGAGTGAAAGTAAACCGTACATTACTGTAAACAGAGTCTATGTAAACAGTGCCCTACAGTAAACAGAGGGAAAGGGAACCGTACATTACTGTAAACAGTCTATGTAAAAGTGCCCTATACAAACAGTATTAAAACGGTGCCCTATAGTAAACATAAGAACATAAGAACTAGGAGCAGGAGTAGGCCATCTGCCCCCTCGAGCCTGCTCCACCATTCAATGAGATCATGGCTGATGTTTTGTGGACTCAGCTCCACTTTCCGGCCCGAATACCATATCCCTTAATCTCTTTACTCTTCAAAAAACTATCTATCTTTATCTTAAAAACATTTAATGAAGGAGCCTCTACTGCTTCACTGGGCAAGGAATTCCATAGATTCCCAACCCTTTGGGTGAAGACGTTCCTCCTAAACTCAGTCCTAAACCTACTTCCCCTTATTTGAGGCTATGCTCCCTAGTTCTGCTTTCACCCGCCAGTGGAAACAACCTGCCCGCATCTATACTATCTATTCCCTTCATAATCTTATATGTTTCTATAAGATCCCCCCTCATCCTTCGAAATTCCAACGACTACAGTCCCAGTCTACTCAACCTCTCCTCGTAATCCAACCCCTTCAACTCTGGGATTAACCGAGAGAATCTCCTCTGCACACCCTCCAGTGCCAGTACGTCCTTTCTCAAGTAAGGAGACCAAAACTGAACACAATACTCCAGGTGTGGCCTCACTAACACCTTATACAATTGCAGTATAACCTCCCTAGTCTTAAACTCGACCCCTCTAGCAATGAAGGAGAAATTTCCATTTGCCTTCTAAATCACCTGTTGCACCTGTAAACCATCTTTTTGCGACTCATGCACTAGCACACCCAGGTCTCACTGCACAGCAGCATGTTTTAATATGTTATCATTTAAATAATAATCCCTTTTGCTGTTATTCCTGCCAAAATGGGTAACCTCACATTTGTCAACATTGTATTCCATCTGCCAGACCCTAGCCCATTCACTTAGCCTATCCAAATCCCTCTGCAGACTTCCAGTATCCTCTGCACTTTTTGCTTTACCACTTATCTTAGTGTCTTCTGCAAACTTGGACACATTGCCCTTGGTCCCCAACTCCAAATCATCTATGTAAATTGTGAACAATTGTGGGCCCAACACTGATCCGTGAGGGACACCACTAGCTACTGATTGCCAACCAGAGAAACACCCATTAATCCCCACTCTTTGCTTTCTATTAATTATCCAATCCTCTACCCATGCTACTACTTTACCCTTAATGCCATGCATCTTTATCTTATGCAGCAACCTTTTGTGTGGCACCTTGTCAAAGGCTTTCTGGAAATCCAGATATACCACATCCATTGGCTCCCCGTTATCTACCGCACTGTTAATGTCCTCAAAAAATTTCACTAAATTAGTTAGGCACACCTGCCCTTTATGAACCCATTCTGCGTCTGCCCAATGGGACAATTTCCATCCAGATGCCTCGCTATTTCTTCCTTAATTATAGATTCCAGCATCTTCCCTACTGACGAAGTTAAGCACACTGGCCTATAATTACCCGCTTTCTGCCTACCTCCTTTTTTAAACAGTGGTGTCAAGTTTGCTAATTTCCAATCCGCCGGGACCACCTCAGAGACCAGTGAATTTTGGTAAATTGTCACTAGTGAATTTGCAATTTCCCTAGCCATCTCTTTGAGCACTCTGGGATGCATTCCATCAGGTCCAGGAGACTTGTCTGCCTTTAGCCCCATTAGCTTGCCCATCACTACCTCCTTGGTGATAACAATCTTGTCAAGGTCCTCACATGTCATAGCCCCATTTCCATCAGTCACTGGCATGTTATTTGTGTCTTCCACTGTGAAGACAGACCCAAAACACCTGTTCAGTTCCTCAGCCATTTCCTCATCTCCCATTATTAAATCTCCCTTCTCATCCTCTAAAGGACCAATATTTACCTCAGCCACTCTTTTTTGTTTTATATATTTGTAGAAACGTTTACTATCTGTTTTTATATTCTGAGCAAGTTTACTCTCATAATCTATCTTACTCTTCTTTATAGCTTTTTAGTAGCTTTCTGTTGCCCCCTAAATATTTCCCTGTCCGCTAGTCTCCCACTGATCTTTGCTACTTTGTATGTTTTTTCCTTCAATTTGATACTCTCCCTTATTTCCTTAGATATCCACGGTCGATTTTCCCTCTTTTTACCGTCCTTCCTTTTTGTTGGTATAAACCTTTGCTGAGCACTGTGAAAAATCACTTGGAAGGTTCTCCACTGGTCCTCAACTGTTTTACCATAAAGTCTTTGCTCCCAGTCTACCTTAGCTAGTTCTTCTCTCATCCCATTGTAATCTCCTTTATTTAAGCACAAAACACTAGTGCTTGATTTTACCTTCTCACCCTCCATCTGTATTTTAAATTCCACCATATTGTGATCGCTCCTTCCGAGAGGATCCCTAACTATGAGATCCTGAATCAATCCTGTCTCATTACACAGGACAAGATCTAGGACCGCTTGTTCCCTCGTAGGTTCCATTACACACTGTTCTAGGAAACTATTGCGGATACATTCTATAAACTCCTCCTCAAGGCTGCCTTGACCGACCTGGTTAAACCAATCGACATGAAGATTAAAATCCCCCATGATAACTGCTGTACCATTTCTGCATGCATGAGTTATTTATTTGTTTATTGCCTGCCCCACCATAATGTGACTATTTTGTGGCCTATAGACTACTCCTAGCAGAGACTTTTTTGCCTTACTATTCCTGATTTCCACCCTAATGGATTGAACCTTATCCTCCATAGCACCGATGTCATCCCTTACTGTTGCCCGATGTCATCCTTAAATAATAGAGCTACACCACCTCCCTTACCATCCCCTCTGTCCTTCCGAATAGTTTGATACCCTTGGATATTTAACTCCTAGTCGTGACCATCCTTTAACCATGTTTCAGTAATGGCCACTAAATCATAGTCATTCACGATGATTTGCAGCATCAACTAATTTACCTTATTCCGAATACTACGAGCATTCAGGTAAAGTACACTTATGTTGGCTTTTTTACCTCTGTTCTGAATCTTAACACCTCGATCAGTAACCTCTCCTAAGTTATATTTCCTCTTAACCTTTCTCCTAATTTTCCTTGTCGTTGAACCCATATCTTCAGGTAACAACCTGCCGCGTCGCTTACCATTAATGTTTTCACTTCCCGTTTTATTCCTTTTAGTATTCCTGGTCCTATTCACTGAGCTCCCTTCAGTCACTGTACCTTGTACTGTTGCCCTTTTTGCTTTTTGACTATGGCTTCTCTGCCTTACACATTCCCCCTTACTGCCTTTTGTTACTGCCACTGTTTTACTACCTTCCAACTTACCGAATCGGTTCCCACCCCCCCCCACCCCCCGCCACATTAGTTTAAACTCTCCCCAACAGCCCTAGCAAACACCCCCTCCCGGACATCGGTTCCAGTCCTGCCCAGGTGCAGACCGTCCGGTTTGTAATGGTCCCACCTCCCCCAGAACCGGTTCCAATGTCCCAGGAAATTGAATCCCTCCCTCTTGCACCATCTCTCGAGCCACGCGTTCATCCGATCTATCCTGACATTCCTACTCTGACTAGCTCGTGGCACTGGTAGCAATCTCAGCAATCCTGAGATTACTACCTTTGAGGTCCTACTTTTTAGATTAACTCCTAACTCCCTAAATTCAGCTTGTAGGACCTCGTCCCGTTTTTTACCTATATCTCTGGTGCCTATGTGCACCACGACAGCTGGCTGTTCAACCTTACCCCCCCCCCCCCCAGAATGTCCATCAACCGCTCCGAGACATCCTTGACCCTTGCACCATCCTGGAGTCTCGATTGCGTCCGCAGAACCGCCTGTCTATTCCCCTTACAATTGAGTCCCCTATCACTATAGCCCTGCCATTCTTCTTCCTGCCAAGCTGCGCAGCAGAGCCAGCCACGGTGCCATGAACCTGGCTGCTGCTGCCTTCCCCTGGTGAGCCATCTCCCTCAACAGTATCCAAAGCGGTATATCTGTTTTGCAGGGAGATGACCGCAGAGGACACCTGCACTGCCTTCCTACTCTTGCTCTGTCTTTTGGTCACCCATTTTCAATCTCCCTCAGTACCTTTCACCTGCCGTGTGACCAACTCGCTAAACGTGCTATGCACGACTTCCTCAGCATCGCGGATGCTCCAAAGTAAGTCCATCCGCAGCTCCAGAGCCGTCAAGCGGTCTAACAGGAGCTGCAACTGGACACACTTCTTGCACGCGAAGGAGCCAGGGACAGTGGAAGTGTCCCTGAACTCCCACATCGCACACGAGGAGCATGACACGGGTCTGAGATCTCCTGCCATGTCTTAAACCTTCGGTTAACTTCAACAATTACAATTTACCAAAAACAAGAAATAAACAAATAAACAACGAAGAAAAAAATAAATCAATATACCAATGAAAAGAAAAAGAAAACAGAAACATTACTTACCAGTCACTTACCAGGGATAAAAAGCACTTCCTCCCCACCCAAGCTTCAAATTCCCACCTAGATTCAAATTCCCAAAGTTGGTTCTGTCTCACTCTGGCTGTGTCTTCTCTGGCTCACTGGGAGAACTCACTGGGAGTGAGTTTACAAGTTGCTCTTTTTAAACTGTGCCGAATTGACTCCCCTCCCCCACCTGCTTTTCGATCAAGCGAAATTTAAGTGACTGACACTTAACTGCAAACCAGTTATGTGAGTGGGTGGGGCAGCCCTTGTTAACCTACACTGCACAATTCTAGCTTAATTTAAATTAATTTAAACTCCTGAAATTTAAAAGGAGCTGCCTTAATGATTTGATTCAATTCCCACGAAGATTCAAATTCCCAAACTCACTCTTGGTTCTATCTCACTCTGGCTGTGTCTTCCCTGGCTCACTGGGAGAACTCACTCGGAGTCTATTTAAACAGTGCCCTTCAGTAAAACGTGTTAATATAAACGGTACACTGCTGTAAACAGGGACTAGGTAAATAGCCCGTTCAGTAAACATTGTTTATGCAAACACTACTGTAAACAGAGTCTCTGTAAACAGTGCCTTACAGTAAACAGTATTTATATAAATCGTACACTGCTGTAAGCAATGTCTATGTAAACAGTGCTCGACAGTAAACATTGTTTATGTAAACCGTACATTGCTGTAAACAGAATCAATGTAAACAGTGCCCTACAGTAAGCAGAGTGAAAGTAAAACCTACACTAATGTACACGGAGTCTATATAAACAGTACCCTACAGTAAACAGTGAGTATGTAAACCGTACGCTGCTATAAACTGGGTCTATGCAAACAGTGCCCTACAGTATACAGTATTTAAACAGTGCCCTACAGTAAAAAGATTCAATTAAAAAAGTGTCCGACAGTAACCAGCATTGAAGCAATGCCCGACAGTAAACGGTCTATGTAAACAGTGCCCGACAGTAAACAGTGGTAATGAAAACCGTACACTGCTGTAAACAGAGTCTTGTAAACTGTGCACTACTGTAAACAGTGTGTATGTAAAACATACTGTTCTGTACTGAGCAGTGCGCCAAACGCTCGCAATTTGAAACAAACCTGTTGGACTCCTTACTGTGCTCACGCCAGTCCAACGCCAGGATTCCACTTTATGTAAACAGTGCCCTACGGTAAACAGGAGTTAAACAACACCATACAGTAAACAGCGTGAGTGAAAGCCGTACACTGCTGTAAACAGAGTCAATGTAAACAGTCCTCGACAGTAAACATTGTTTCTGTAAACCGTACACTAATGTAAACAAAGTCTATGTAAAGGCACCGTAGATGAAACAGTGTTAACGTAGAGCGTACTCTGCTCTTAACAGTCTGTGGAAACAGTACCCTAGAGTAAACAATGTTTATGTAAACCGAACACCACTGTAAACAGTCTATGTAAACAGTGCCCTCCAGGAAACAGTGTTGATGTAAACCGTATACTGCTGGAAACAGAGTCTATGTCAACAATGACCTACAGTAAACAGTGTTTATGCAAACCGTACACTATTGTAAACCGTATATGGAAACAGTTTTTATGTAAATCTTCTGTAAACCGAGTCTTGGTAAACAACAACTACTGTAATCAGTGTTTATGTACACCGTGACAGCTGTAAACAGTGACGATGTAATCAGTGCCCTACAGTAAACAATGTTTATGTAAACGGTACACTACTGTAAACAGAGTCTATGGATATGTTGCACTACAGTAAACTGTATTTATGCAAACGGCACACTGCTGTAAACAGAGTTTCTGAAACCCGTGCCCTGCAGTAAACAATGTTTATGTATACCGTACCCAGCTGAAACCAGACAATGTAAACAGTGCCCAACAGTAAATAGACTGAAAGTAAACCGTGCACTACTGTAAACAGTGTCTCTGTAAAAAGTGCCCAAAGGTAAGTAGTAATTAAAACGTGTCCTACAGTATCAGAGTCTATGTGCACAGTACCTTACAGAAAACAGTGTTAATATAAAATGTACCATGCTGCAAACAGACTATTTAAAAAGTGGGCTGCAGTAAGAACACAGTAACTAAACCGTACACTACTGTAAATATAGTCTATGTAAAAAGGGCCCGACAGTAAACAGTATTTAAACAGTGCACTAGAATACGCAACCTATGTAAACAGTACATGACAGTAAAATGTGTTAATGTAAACCGGACACAGCTGTTAACAGAGTTTAGGTAAACAGCGCCGACAGCAAACAGTGCTTATGTAAACCGTGCATTTCTGTAAACTGAGTCTTGGTAAACAACGTCTACATTAATCAGAGTTAATGTAAACCGTCCACTTCTGTAACATGAGTCTTGGTAAACAGCACCGACATTAATCAGTGTATATGAACTGTGCACAACTGTAAACAGTGACGATGTAATCAGTGCCCTACAGTACACAATGTTTATGTAAACGGTACACTACTGTAAACAGAGTCTATGGATATGTTGCACTACAGTAAACTGTATTTATGCAAACGGCACACTGCTGTAAACAGAGTTTCTGAAACCCGTGCCGTACAATAAACAGAGTATATGTAAATGGTATACTGCTGGAAACAGATTCTATATAAATGGTGCCTTACAGTAAACAGTGTTTATGTAAACGGTAAACTGCTGGAAACAGAATCTATATAAACGATGCTCAACAGTAAACAGTGTTTATGCAAACAGTATACTGCTGGAAACAGATTCTATATAAATGGTGCCTTATAGTAAACAGTGTTTATGTAAACAGTATACTGCTGGAAACAGATTCCATATAAACGGTGCCCTACAGTAAACAGTGTTTATGTAAACGGTATACTGCTGGAACCAGACTCTTTCTAAACGGTGCTCTACAGTAAACAGTGTTTATGTAAACAGTACACTGCTGGAAACAGATTCTATATAAACGGTACCCTACAGTTAACAGTGTTTATGTAAACGGTATACTGCTGTAAACAGGGTCTATATAAACGGTGTTCTACAGTAAACAGTGTTTATGTACACAGTATACTGCTGAAAACAGATTCTGTATAAACGGTGCCCCACAGTAAACAGAGTTTATGTAAACAATATACTGCTCGAAACAGATTCTATATAAACGGTGCCCAGCAGTAAACAGTGTTTATGTGAACGGTATACTGCTGAAAACGGATTCTATATAAACCGTGCTCTACAGTAAACAGTGTTTATGTAAAAGGTATACTGTTGGAAACAGATTCTATATAATCGGTGCTATACATTAAACACTGTTTATGTAAACAGTATACTGCTGGAAACAGATTCTATATGAACGGCGCTCTACAGTAAACAGTGTTTATGTTTACGGTGTACTGCTGGAAACAGGTTCTATATAAACGGTGCCCTACAGTAAACAGTATTTATGTAAACGGTATACTGCTGTAAACAGATTCTATATAAACGGTGCCCTACAGTAAACAGTATTTATGTAAACGGTATACTGCTGTAAACAGAGTCTATATAAACGGTGCCCAACAGTAAACAGTGTTTATGTAAACAGTATACTGCTGTAAACAGATTCTATATAAACGGTGCTCTACAGTAAACAGTGTTTATGTAACAGTATACTGCTGGAAACAGATTCTATATAAACGGTGCTCTACAGTAAACAGTGTTTATGTAAACAGTATACTGCTGGAAACAGATTCTATATAAACTGCGCTCTACAGTAAACAGTGTTTATGTATACGGTATACTGCTGGAAACAGATTCTATATAAACGGTGCCCTGCAGTAAACAGTATTTATGTAAACGGTATATTGCTGGAAACAGATTTTATATAAACGATGCCCTACAGTAAACAGTGTTTATGTAAACAGTATACTGCTGGAAACAGATTCTATATAAACGGTTCTGTACAGTAAACAGTGTTTCTGTAAACAGTATACTGCTGGAAACAGATTCTATATAAACGGTGCTCTACAGGAAACAGTGTTTATGTTTACAGCATACTGCTGGAAACAGGTTCTATATAAACGGTGCCCTACAGTAAACAGTGTTTATGTAAGCAGTATACTGCTGGAAACAGATTCGTTATGAATGGTGCTCTACAGTAAACAATGTTTATGTAAACGGTACACTGCTGGAAACAGATTCGATATAAATGCTGCTCTACAGTAAACAGTGTTTATGTAAACAGGATACTGCTGGCAACAGATTCTATATAAACGGTGCTCTGCAGTAAACTGTGTTTATGTAAACAGTATACTTCTCGAAACAGATTATATATAAACGGTGCCCTACAGTAATCAGTGTTTATGTAAACGGCATACTGCTGGAAAACGATTCTATATAAACGGTGCCCTACAGTAAACAGTGTTTATGTAATCGGTATACTGCTGGAAACAGATTCTACATAAAGGGTGACTTACAGTAAACAGTGTTTATGTAAACGGTATACTTCTGGAAACAGATTCTATGTAAACGGTGCCCTACAGTAAACAATGTTTATGTAAACGGCATACTGCTGGAAAACGATTCTACATAAACGGTGCCCTACAGAAAACAGTGTTTATGTAAACGGTATACTGCTGGAAACAGATTCTCTATGAATGGTGCCTTACAGTAAACAGTGTTTATGTAAACAGTATACTGCTGGAAACAGATTCTATATAAACGGCGCCGTACAGTAAACTGTGTTTATGTAAACGGTATACTGCTGGAAACAGATTCTCTATGAATGGTGCCTTACAGTAAACAGTGTTTATGTAAACAGTATACTGCTGGAAACAGATTCTATATAAACGGCGCCGTACAGTAAACAGTGTTTAAGTAAACAGCATACTGCTGGAAACAGATTCTATATAAACGGTGCTCTACAGTAAACAGTGTTTATGTAAACACTATACTGCTGGAAACAGATTCTATATAAACGGTGCGCTACAGCAAACAGTGTTTATGTAACAGTATACGGCTGGAAACTGATTCTATATAAACGGTGCTCTACAGTAAACAGTAATTATGTAAACAGTATACAGCTTGAAACAGATTCTCTATAAACCGTGCTCTACAGTAAACAGTGTTTATGTAAACAGTATACTGCTGGTAACAGATTCTATATAAACGGTGCTCTACAGTAAACAGTATTTATGTAAATGGTAAACTGCAGGAAACATATTCTATATAAACGGTGCCCTACAGTAAATAGTGTTTACGTAAACAGTATACTGCTGGAAACAGATTCTACACAAACGGTGCTCTACAGTAAACAGTATTTATGTAAATGGTAAACTGCTGGAAACAGATTCTATATAAACGGTGCTCTACAGTAAACAGTGTTTAAGTAAACAGTATACTGCTGGTAACAGATTCTATATAAACGGTGCTCTACAGTAAACAGTATTTATGTAAATGGTAAACTGCTGGAAACATATTCTATATAAACGGTGCCCTACAGTAAATAGTGTTTATGTAAACAGTATACTGCTGGAAACAGATTCTATATCAACGGTGCCCTACTGTAAACAGTGTTTATGTAAACAGTATACTGCTGGAAACAGATTCTCTATAAACGGTGCTCTACAGTAAACCATATTTATGTAAATGGTAAACTGCTGGAAAAAGACTCTATATAAACGGTGCTCTACAGTAAACAGTGTTTATGTAAACAGTATTCTGCTGGAAACAGATTCTATATAAACGGTGCTCTGCAGTAAACATTGTTTATGTAAACAGTGTACTGCTGGACAAAGATTCTATATAAACGGTGCTCTACAGTAAACAGTGTTTATGTACACAGTATACTGCTGAAAACAGATTCTGTATAAACGGTGCCCCACAGTAAACAGTGTTTATGTAAACAATATACTGCTTGAAACAGATTCGATATAAACGGTGCCAAGCAGTAAACAGTGTTTATGTGAACGGTATACTGCTGTAAACAGAGTCAAAATAAACGGTGCCCAACAGTAAACAGTGTTTCTGTAAATAGTATACTGCTGTAAACAGATTCTATATAAACGGTGCTCTACAGTAAACAGTGTTTATGTAACAGTATACTGCTGGAAACAGATTCTATATAAACGGTGCTCTACAGTAAACAGTGTTTATGTAAACGGTATACTGCTGAAAACGGATTCTATATAAACCGTGCTCTACAGTAAACAGTGTTTATGTAAACGGTATACTGCTGGAAACCGATTCTATATAATCGGTGCTCTACATTAAACACTGTTTATGTAAACAGTATACTGCTGGAAACAGATTCTATATAAACGGCGCTCTACAGTAAACAGTGTTTATGTATACGGTATACTGCTGTAAACAGAGTCTATATAAACGGTGCCCTACAGTAAACAGTGTTAATGAAAACGGTATACTGCTGGAAACAGATTCTATAAATCGGTGCTCTCCATTAAACACTGTTTATGTAAACAGTATACTGCTGGAAACAGATTCTATATAAACGACGCTCTACAGTAAACAGTGTTTATGTATATGGTATACTGCTGGAAACAGATTCTATATAAACGGTGCCCTGCAGTAAACAGTATTTATGTAAACGGTATACTGCTGGAAACAGATTTTATATAAACGGTGCCCTACAGTAAACAGTGTTTATGTAAACAGTATACTGCTGGAAACAGATTCTATATAAACGGTTCTGTACAGTAAACAGTGTTTCTGTAAACAGTATACTGCTGGAAACAGATTCTATATAAACGGTGCTCTACAGTAAACAGTGTTTATGTTTACAGTGTTGATCTCCAAATTTCTTTCTCTGTCAGTCTGGCCTCAATAAAAGTTGAGACGGATTCGCACGTAAACAGAAGTTATTTATTTAGCTTGCAAGCTTGAATCATCTTACAGAAATGTAACAGGACATCCAGCCTCTTACACTCCAGAAAACGACTGAACTAACAGACAAAGGGATCTCTGCAAAATCAGTTCAAATGGTATCAAGTTTCACATACTCGACGGACATAGGTCAGCCTATGTCCCTCCTGACCTGTTCGATCTATTCTGATTGGCTCACTTCCAATCCCTTTCTCTGGCCCCTATCAATGAAGCATCACCCTCATAGACACACCTCTTCCTGCTTTTTCCATGCGGTCTCAAATTCCTTTGTCCCTAACTGCAAGAATCAAAGTGGCTTATTTCTACATTACATTAACTAGTAACTCTAAAGTAACTATTTTATATCACATTCGTCATTCCCTCCTTTTATCATTCCATGATAACCGAACTATCCAATCTATAGCTACGGTTCCTCATCTAAAAAGATCCGTCGCTGCATTTCCAATTCCTGTCTTAGCCCCCCTTCATCTGCCTCACCCTCATGGATTTTAACAGTTAAATTTTTTTTCTCGGTGATTGGCGCGGTGATCTGATCTAGTGCACCCCGCATT
The DNA here is from genome assembly GCF_047496885.1 of Scyliorhinus torazame. Taxonomy (NCBI): domain Eukaryota; kingdom Metazoa; phylum Chordata; class Chondrichthyes; order Carcharhiniformes; family Scyliorhinidae; genus Scyliorhinus; species Scyliorhinus torazame. The sequence goes on along the minus strand of NC_092729.1, from coordinate 77,536,733 downwards.
CTACCCATCACACATTTAAGGATGGCCAGGCCCACAAAGATGCAGCCGATAGCTACCACTAGATACATGGCCATATTTATCAACCAGTCCTTCCATCCTCCAGATCCCCAGTTACCCCAAGAGTCAGGATCCTGCATCCCGTCCAAGTGATCCCGTATGCGATCCATAAATTTAGTAATGTTAGCGGTCAAGTCCTGAACACCCATGATCCACTTGCCCTGTACTATGGCGCATACCCCACCCTCACGGGCCAGAAGATAGTCAAGAGCATACCGGTTCTGCATTGCAAACAACCGTAGCTGAGACAACTCCTTGGTTATTGCCCCGAGGGCTCCCAAGGTTTCATTTCCCAAGATGGTAAGGCCGCAAATAAAATAATTCCGATCACTAACAGCCAAGGAACCCCCCACACCTCCCAGTGTCAATACGCTCAGAATGCCCCACCCGGCTGAGTGGCCCCGGTTGGGTGCAAGAACCTGAGGTTTTTTCCAGTTCTCGCAAAATTCAGCAGAGACTGCCCGGCGTGCTAACTGATTATGCAGCTTCCACGCCGAAGGGCAGGGGACTGTGGTAGGGACTAGAGTCCCTATAGCAATTCGGCGGGGAAATGGGGTGACAAAACGTTGGTCGCCGTACCATTAAATAAAAAGTAGTATCCTTGTTCCGTGTGGAGACTAGCATCACAATCAGCATATCGGTTGCGTAAGGACCTCCCAGTAGCCCAGTTTATCCAATTTTGAAATGCCCATTCGGGCCGCCCAGCAATGCAGAAAGCCCTATTCCCAACAGTGATATGAGAGACATTCGCCCAGCCACAAAGGAACTGGAGGCCAGCGTTCAATGGAACGCAAGTGATGTTGTAACAAACGCATTGGCCAGACGCCTGGGTGATATGGCACCTCCTGTCCGTACAGGTGGGAAACAGACATGTTATATTTGTGTCCACCTCTACCAGCAAACAGCCGTACCCTTCACTGCTGAAGCAATTCTCGTACGACCGGGAATCCCTATTGGGAGTGAAGTGGCTAGGTATGTACGCCCTCCACCGTCGCAGCCTATCGTACTGTGAATGGGGATTACCCCGAGGAAGGGGAAGGCAAATAGCCGGTGGTGCTGAATCCGGATCGTAAGGAAGAGTGACTTGCTCGGGCAATGGCTCGGAACGCTGACAATGAACCACCGTTTGGGGAGTGCCCCAAAGCGGTGAAACAGAAAATAACCTGGACACCGCTGCGGGGTTTGGGTAGCAGACAACCCGTCCCTGGCCATACAGACGGTGGTAAATCTGGTAGAAGAGATTCATACTACCCGGGTTTTCCTCAGTTTGGCCTTTAATTAACTTAAGTGCATCTCCCGGTAACCTACGTTCTAGCTGTACTTCCCTTCTCACACGCCCCGTCCTCTCTCTAGTCCCTTTCTCTTTCTCATGGTCTCTTCCTACACTCTTCTGACAGCCTGATGTTACCTTTATTGTACCACTTTTAACACATCCAAAATCAAATTTACATGTATTCCAAAAACAAGGCAATGTCCATATAATGTTCCCTTCCCATCGCCGGGACCGGTGCAGCTGCTTCATGACTCCCGCATTCTCCTTAACTTTGATGACCTTCCATGAGTCGATACCATGTCCTCGTATATGGGGGCAGTGAAGAACATCACCTTTGCATAGGTGATGTATCCTTGTAGATTGGTTGGGGCTACACAGATACATAATATTCCCCTTTTCCATGTCCATCGCCAATAACACGCCAAGCGAAGTGAGGCCAAATATCAGACAGACGATGCGTAGCCACTCCATCATGCTCCACACCTGTAAAATAGCACTGGAGAAGGGAGGCAGGTTAGTATCCGACCTTTTACAGTAGTGGAGATGGACTCAATTTTTTTAGTTTTGAGGGTCTGATTGTGTCTCTCAACCACCCCGGCTGCCTGCGGTCTGTAAGCACAGTGTAACTGCTGGCGTATGCCCAACTGGGAGCAAAACTCCTTGTTAATTTGTCCAATAAAATGAGGCCCATTATCAGAACTTAACTGAGCTGGTATACCGTACCGGGGAATGATTTCCCTCATCAAGACTTTAACCACAGTAGCAGCTTTACTATAGATAGTCGGATACGCCTCGACCCATCTGCTGAACACATCCACAATGACCAAAACATATTTGTAACATTGACACCTTTCCAACTCAATGTAATCCATTTGGAGCGTCTCAAAGGGACCACTGGGCAACGGGGTTTGCCCCTTCCCACAAGGGATACCTTTTCCGGTGTTATATTGCTGACAAATCAAACACCGATTACTGATACTTTGGGCCAACCCCTTCATTTTAGGGTGCCACCAAGTGTCCAGCAACAAATCACTAGTCCCTCGAGCCCCACAATGAGTTGCAAAGTGTACACATTCGATGACCCATAAAGCCAGTACATCAGACATACAAGTCTGATGTGCAGGCGTGGTCCATAAAGAGGAAACAGAATCATATGTACAACCTAACCGTTTCCACATTTGTTTATCACTCTCAGGAGCGTCCTCCTGTAACCTTATGACGTCTGGCATTGGCTTGTCAGAAGCAGACACATTCATAGTAGATCGTTTAGTCTGACTTAACATTTTAGGCACCATCACTTGCTGAATTTGTGCTGTGCGCGCTGCACAATCTGCTCGTTCATTACCAACGTCAACTGGGGTTGTACCATTCGTGTGGGCAGCGCATTTAATAACGGAAATCTGCGCTGGCAGAAGGAGGGCCTGCAGTAGGTCATTAACTAAACCCCGGTGGGATATTTGACCACACATAATCATGTCAGGTTGTTCTGACGAAATGTCACTCAAATCGCCCCTTATTGTGGTAGTTTCCTGAATCAAGGCTAAACAGTCGTGGCCAGGTGCGTCTTCATGGACAGGGGGACCACTAAGAAAACAGGCTGGATTGATAGTGGTACAGTATTTAAATGTCAGACGTGGATTGTTCAAAAGGTATATCTCATACCTATTCTGACGAGCTGCGGCAAGATGCTGACCATTCGCCCCATATCCCTGGCATGGTACTGGTCATGGACCTGACGTGTAATATGAGGGCTTACCGAAGCTGACTGTGGCCATAAATGTGGTGATATTGTAACAAAATCGGCTGTACCTTCTTTTCCCGTGACTGTGGCTGTAACCTTGACTGGCCATTCGGTCTCAAGTAATGGCCGGTATTTGTCCTCCAACTCCCTGTTTCGTCCAGTTCTGTCATCGGCCAGGGTAACGTGATGCAGTGATAGTGGCTGTTCATTGTCTAACGTCCACCACTGGGGGGTGATAGAAATATAGCACTGTTGTCTCATCCTCCTCTTCGCTGATCCACCCACCCAAAGTCACTATATTGGAGCTCCTGCTGGTAAACTACCATTTCTGCCGCTTGTTGGGATCGCAGATCATCCTTTTTCATTACATACTCAGTCTTAACCTTTGTAACTGAGCCTCCTTCTTGGCCTACACCCTCCTTCCAGTAAAATCTGACTGCCCTTGCCATCTGGGAAGGGTCGTTCTCTGTCCAATTCATGTTATTACATTTCACAGCAGTAACCACAGAAGGTGGTAGGCAATGCATTAACATAGCACAGTATTGAGGGGAATTCTGACCAGTTTGATACAGCAAATCGCCTGACTGCCCCCGGTAGATTTCATTAAAACGCCCCAGACATTCCTATGGCTCGTCAATCTTCCTAGGTTTTAGGTCTAAGATAACAGAAAGATTTATGGGCCTTTGAAATGTGCTATTCAACGCATTCAAGATCTGTGTCCTTCTTTTCTCTATTTGCTCTCTTTTTTTTAAAACTTAAAAATGTTTGAAAATTCAAATTGAATTACTGCAACTTGCAAGCTTAGCTCTGATCTCAACTCAGAACTAAATTTACAATTTGCTTAACACAAACTTGTATAACATTTACAACTTAATTATTTCTTTATCTTAACAATTTTTCTTTTAACAAGTTTTTTTTCTGTTACATACACATAAGTATTAGCAAAATCAACTATCATAAGTATTAGCAAAATCAATTATCATCTCCAGATTGACACTTTTTAAAATGGTGTCCATGATCTTCTTTAAGTTTCTATTAATCTCCAGATAAAATGAGATAAACCTTATTTCAAGTAAGTAAAATTTAAGATTCTGGCAATTTCAATCAATTGCTTTCGAAAATAATAACTTTTATCAAAGAGGTGGAGAAACCCACTGGTTTCCTTTAATTAATTCAAAACGTAACTTTGCTGGTGTTCACTGACTCAAAGGAAAGGTATCCGATTACACTGCAGACTGGTGCTGTTATCTCAAGGCCTGAGTGAGAAGCACTGTCTGTTTTCAACTCCGCCTGCTGCTGTTAACCCTTTGAGAGACTTCTGCTTCAACCTCACAATCTCAACTAGACCTCGGAACTTTACAGTCCAAGGAGACAATTTTAGCTTAATCAACTATATATTTAAAACACTCACACATAGAGTTGAACCATCTTCAGATTTAAAAACAGTTATACTGGACTGAACCTTCATTAATTAAGTCACATCAGCCTCTGAACCCTAATAGTAGACTGAACCTTTATTATTTAAGTCACATCAGCCTCTGAACCCTAATAATAGACTGAACCTTTATTATTTAAGTCACATCAGCCTCTGAACCCTAATAATAGACTGAACCTTTATTATTTAAGTCACATCAGCCTCTGAACCCTAATAATAGACTGAACCTTTATTATTTAAAGTCCCATCAGCCTCTGAACCCCGATAATAGACTGAATCTTCATTATTTAAAGTCCCATCAGCCTCTGAACCCCGATAATAGACTGAACATTCATTATTTAAAGTCCCATCAGCCCAAAACCCTAACCCAAGCCGAAACAACAATATGAAATCCCATCAATTAAAGTGCTAATCCCCAGAATGACCTGTGATTTCGTCGAGGCGGTCTTTCTGTGCCAACCGCGAGTGACCAGACTAATCAGACGATAAGAAGAGGGGAACAATCAATGCTGGTCGTTTTCCATTTCTACATTGAGGGCCCTTTGTTCCCGTCCTCCTGTTCATAATCAGTCTAATTCTGATTTCGCAGTTGGATCAGGATCGCCCAGAGAAATCCCGGTTTTCGGCACCAAATGTTGATCTCCAAATTTCTTTCTCTGTCAGTCTGGCCTCAATAAAAGTTGAGACGGATTCGCACGTAAACAGAAGTTATTTATTTAGCTTGCAAGCTTGAATCATCTTACAGAAATGTAACAGGACATCCAGCCTCTTACACTCCAGAAAACGACTGAACTAACAGACAAAGGGATCTCTGCAAAATCAGTTCAAATGGTATCAAGTTTCACATACTCGACGGACATAGGTCAGCCTATGTCCCTCCTGACCTGTTCGATCTATTCTGATTGGCTCACTTCCAATCCCATTCTCTGGCCCCTATCAATGAAGCATCACCCTCATAGACACACCTCTTCCTGCTTTTTCCATGCGGTCTCAAATTCCTTTGTCCCGAACTGCAAGAATCAAAGTGGCTTATTTCTACATTACATTAACTAGTAACTCTGAAGTAACTATTTTATATCACATTCGTCAACAGTATACTGCTGGAAACAGGTTCTATATGAACGGTGCCCTACAGTAAACAGTGTTTATGTAAGCAGTATACTGCTGGAAACAGATTCTCTATGAATGGTGCCTGACAGTAAACAGTGTTTATGTAAACAGTATACTGCTGGAAACTGATTCTATATAAACGGTGCTCTACAGTAAACAGTGTTTATGTAAACACTATACTGCTGGAAACAGATTCTATATAAACGGTGCGCTACAGCAAACAGTGTTTATGTAACAGTATACTGCTGGAAACTGATTCTTTTTAAACGGTGCTCTACAGTAAACAGTAATTATGTAAACGGTATACAGCTTGAAACAGATTCTCTATAAACCGTGCTCTCCAGTAAACAGTGTTTATGTAACAGTATACTGCTGGAAACTGATTCTATATAAACGGTGGTCTACAGTAAACAGTATTTATGTAAACAGTATACTGCTAGAAACAGATTCTATATAAAAGATGCCCTACAGTAAACAGTGTTTATGTAAACAGTATACTGCTGGAAACAGATTCTATATACACGGTACCCTACAATAAACAGTGTTTATGTGAACAGTTTACTACTGGAAACAGATTCTATATAAACGGTGCTCTACAGTATACAGTGTTTATGTAAACAGTATACTGCTGGAAACAGATTCTCTATAAATGGTGCCCTACAGTAAACAGTGTTTTTGTAAACGGTATACTGCTGGAAACTGATTCTATACAAACGGTGCCCTACAGTAAACAGTGTCTATGTAAACAGTATACTGCTAGAAACAGATTATATATAAAAGGTGCCCTACAATAAACAGTGTTTATGTAAATGGTAAACTGCTGGAAACAGATTCTATATAAACGGTGCGCTACAGTAAACAGTGTTTATGTAAACAGTATACTGGTGGAAACAGATTCTATATAATCGGTGCCCTACAGTAAACAGTGTTTATGTAAACAGTATACTGCTGGAAACAGATTCTACACAAACGGTGCTCTACAGTGAACAGTGTTTATCTAACCAGAATACTGCTGGAAACAGATTCTATATAAACGGTGCTCTACAGTAAACAGTATTTATGTAAATGGTAAACTGCTGGAAACAGATTCTATATAAACGGTGCTCTACAGTAAACAGTGTTTATGTAAACAGTATACTGCTGGTAACAGATTCTATATAAACGGTGCTCTACAGTAAACAGTATTTATGTAAATGGTAAACTGCTGGAAACATATTCTATATAAACGGTGCCCTACAGTAAATAGTGTTTACGTAAACAGTATACTGCTGGAAACAGATTCTACACAAACGGTGCTCTACATTGAACAGTGTTTATGTAACCAGTATACTGCTGGAAACAGATTCTATATAAACGGTGCTCTACAGTAAACAGTATTTATGTAAATGGTAAACTGCTGGAAACAGATTCTATATAAACGGTGCTCTACAGTAAACAGTGTTTAAGTAAACAGTATACTGCTGGTAACAGATTCTATATAAACGGTGCTCTACAGTAAACAGTATTTATGTAAATGGTAAACTGCTGGAAACATATTCTGTATAAACGGTGCCCTACAGTAAATAGTGTTTATGTAAACAGTATACTGCTGGAAACAGATTCTATATCAACGGTGTCCTACTGTAAACAGTGTTTATGTAAACAGTATACTGCTGGAAACAGATTCTCTATAAACGGTGCTCTACAGTAAACCATATTTATGTAAATGGTAAACTGCTGGAAACAGACTCTATATAAACGGTGCCCTACAGTAAACAGTGTTTATGTACACAGTATACTGCTGAAAACAGATTCTGTATAAACGGTGCCCCACAGTAAACAGTGTTTATGTAAACAATATACTGCTGGAAACAGATTCTATATAAACGGTGCTCAGCAGTAAACAGTGTTTATGTGAACGGTATACTGCTGTAAACAGAGTCAAAATAAACGGTGCCCAACAGTAAACAGTGTTTATGTAAATAGTATACTGCTGTAAACAGATTCTATATAAACGGTGCTCTACGGTGAACAGTGTTTATGTAACAGTATACTGTTGGAAACAGATTCTATATAAACAGTGCTCTACAGTAAACAGTGTTTATGTAAACGGTATACTGCTGAAAACGGATTCTATATAAACCGTGCTCTACAGTAAACAGTGTTTATGTAAACGGTATACTGCTGGAAACAGATTCTATATAATCGGTGCTCTACATTAAACAATGTTTATGCAAACAGTATACTGCTGGAAACAGATTCTATATAAACGGCGCTCTACAGTAAACAGTGTTTATGTATACGGTATACTGCTGGAAACAGATTCTATATAAACGGTGCCCTACAGTAAACAGTATTTATGTCAACGGTATACTGCTTTAAACAGATTCTATATAAACGGTGCCCTACAGTAAACAGTATTTATGTAAACGGTATACTCCTGTAAACAGAGTCTATATAAACGGTGCCCTACAGTAAACAGTGTTTATGTAAACAGTATACTGCTGTAAACAGATTCTATATAAACGGTGCTCTACAATAAACAGTGTTTATGTAACAGTATACTGCTGGAAACAGATTCTATATAAACGGTGCTCTACAGTAAACAGTGTTTATGTAAATGGTATACTGCTGAAAACGGATTCTATATAAACCGTCCTCTACAGTAAACAGTGTTTATGTAAACGGTATACTGCTGGAAACAGATTCTATAAATCGGTGCTCTCCATTAAACACTGTTTATGTAAACAGTATACTGCTGGAAACAGATTCTATATAAACGGCGCTCTACAGTAAACAGTGTTTATGTATACGGTATACTGCTGGAAACAGATTCTATATAAACGGTGCCCTGCAGTAAACAGTATTTATGTAAACGGTATACTGCTGGAAACAGATTTTATATAAACGGTGCCCTTCAGTAAACAGTGTTTATGTAAACAGTATACTGCTGGAAACAGATTCTATATGAACGGTTCTGTACAGTAAACAGTGTTTCTGTAAACAGTATACTGCTGGAAACAGATTCTATATAAACGGTGCTCTCCAGTAAACAGTGTTTATATTTACAGTATACTGCTGGAAACAGGTTCTATATAAACGGTGCCCTCCAGTAAACAGTGTTTATGTAAGCGGTATACTGCTGGAAACAGATTCTATATAAACGGCGTTCTACAGTAAACAGTGTTTATGTATACGGTATACTGCTGGAAACAGATTCTATATAAACGGTGCTCTACAGTAAACCATATTTATGTAAATGGTAAACTGCTGGAAACAGACTCTATATAAACGGTGCCCTACAGTAAACAGTGTTTATGTACACAGTATACTGCTGAAAACAGATTCTGTATAAACGGTGCCCCACAGTAAACAGTGTTTATGTAAACAATATACTGCTGGAAACAGATTCTATATAAACGGTGCCCAGCAGTAAACAGTGTTTATGTGAACGGTATACTGCTGTAAACAGAGTCAAAATAAACGGTGCCCAACAGTAAACAGTGTTTATGTAAATAGTATACTGCTGTAAACAGATTCTATATAAACGGTGCTCTACGGTAAACAGTGTTTATGTAACAGTATACTGCTGGAAACAGATTCTATATAAACGGTGCTCTACAGTAAACAGTGTTTATGTAAACGGTATACTGCTGAAAACGGATTCTATATAAACCGTGCTCTACAGTAAACAGTGTTTATGTAAACGGTATACTGCTGGAAACAGATTCTATATAATCGGTGCTCTACATTAAACAATGTTTATGTAAACAGTATACTGCTGGAAACAGATTCTATATAAACGGCGCTCTACAGTAAACAGTGTTTATGTATACGGTATACTGCTGGAAACAGATTCTATATAAACGGTGCCCTACAGTAAACAGTATTTATGTCAACGGTATACTGCTTTAAACAGATTCTATATAAACGGTGCCCTACAGTAAACAGTATTTATGTAAACGGTATACTCCTTTAAACAGAATCAATATAAACGGTGCCCTACAGTAAACAGTGTTTATGTAAACAGTATACTGCTGTAAACAGATTCTATATAAACGGTGCTCTACAGTAAACAGTGTTTATGTAACAGTATACTGCTGGAAACAGATTCTATATAAACGGTGCTCTACAGTAAACAGTGTTTATGTAAATGGTATACTGCTGAAAACGGATTCTATATAAACCGTCCTCTACAGTAAACAGTGTTTATGTAAACGGTATACTGCTGGAAACAGATTCTATAAATCGGTGCTCTCCATTAAACACTGTTTATGTAAACAGTATACTGCTGGAAACAGATTCTATATAAACGGCGCTCTACAGTAAACAGTGTTTATGTATACGGTATACTGCTGGAAACAGATTCTATATAAACGGTGCCCTGCAGTAAACAGTATTTATGTAAACGGTATACTGCTGGAAACAGATTTTATATAAACGGTGCCCTACAGTAAACAGTGTTTATGTAAACAGTATACTGCTGGAAACAGATTCTCTATGAACGGTTCTGTACAGTAAACAGTGTTTCTGTAAACAGTATACTGCTGGAAACAGATTCTATATAAACGGTGCTCTCCAGTAAACAGTGTTTATATTTACAGTATACTGCTGGAAACAGGTTCTATATAAACGGTGCCCTACAGTAAACAGTGTTTATGTAAGCGGTATACTGCTGGAAACAGATTCGTTATGAATGGTGCTCTACAGTAAACAATGTTTATGTAAACGGTACACTGCTGGAAACAGATTCGATATAAATGGTGCTCTACAATAAACAGTGTTTATGTAAACAGGATACTGCTGGCAACAGATTCTATATAAACGGTGCTCTACAGTAAACTGTGTTTATGTAAACAGTATACTTCTCGAAACAGATTATATATACACGGTGCCCTACAGTAAACAGTGTTTATGTAAACGGCATACTGCTGGAAAACGATTCTATATAAACGGTGCCCTACAGTAAACAGTGTTTATGTAATCGGTATACTGCTGGAAACAGATTCTACATAAAGGGTGCCTTACAGTAAACCGTGTTTATGTAAACGGTATACTGCTGGAAACAGATTCTATATAAACGGTGCCCTACAGTAAATAGTGTTTATGTAAATGGCATACTGCTGGAAACAGATTCTATATAAACGGTGCCCTACAGTAAACAGTGTTTATGTAAACAGTATACTGCTGGACAAAGATTCTATATAAACGGTGCTCAACAGTAAACAGTGTTTATGTACACAGTATACTGCTGAAAACAGATTCTGTATAAACGGTGCCCCACAGTAAACAGTGTTTATGTAAACAATATACTGCTGGAAACAGATTCTATATAAACGGTGCCCAGCAGTAAACAGTGTTTATGTGAACGGTATACTGCTCCAAACAGAGTCAAAATAAACGGCGCCCAACAGTAAACAGTGTTTATGTAAATAGTATACTGCTGTAAACAGATTCTATATAAACGGTGCTCTACAGTAAACAGTGTTTATGTAACAGTATACTGCTGGAAACAGATTCTATATAAACGGTGCTCTACAGTAAACAGTGTTTATGTAAACGGTATACTGCTGAAAACGGATTCTATATAAACCGTGCTCTACAGTAAACAGTGTTTATGTAAACGGTATACTGCTGTAAACAGATTCTATATAAACGGTGCCCTACAGTAAACAGTATTTATGTAAACGGTATACTGCTGTAAACAGAGTCTATATAAACGGTGCCCTACAGTAAACAGTGTTAATGAAAACGGTATACTGCTGGAAACAGATTCTATAAATCGGTGCTCTCCATTAAACACTGTTTATGTAAACAGTATACTGCTGGAAACAGATTCTATATAAACGACGCTCTACAGTAAACAGTGTTTATGTATACGGTATACTGCTGGAAACAGATTCTATATAAACGGTGCCCTGCAGTAAACAGTATTTATGTAAACGGTATACTGCTGGAAACAGATTTTATATAAACGGTGCCCTACAGTAAACAGTGTTTATGTAAACAGTATACTGCTGGAAACAGATTCTATATAAACGGTTCTGTACAGTAAACAGTGTTTCTGTTAACAGTATACTGCTGGAAACAGATTCTATATAAACGGTGCTCTACAGTAAACAGTGTTTCTGTTTACAGTGTTGATCTCCAAATTTCTTTCTCTGTCAGTCTGGCCTCAATAAAAGTTGAGACGGATTCGCACGTAAACAGAAGTTATTTATTTAGCTTGCAAGCTTGAATCATCTTACAGAAATGTAACAGGACATCCAGCCTCTTACACTCCAGAAAACGACTGAACTAACAGACAAAGGGATCTCTGCAAAATCAGTTCAAATGGTATCAAGTTTCACATACTCGACGGACATAGGTCAGCCTATGTCCCTCCTGACCTGTTCGATCTATTCTGATTGGCTCACTTCCAATCCCTTTCTCTGGCCCCTATCAAGGAAGCATCACCCTCATAGACACACCTCTTCCTGCTTTTTCCATGCGGTCTCAAATTCCTTTGTCCCTAACTGCAAGAATCAAAGTGGCTTATTTCTACATTACATTAACTAGTAACTCTAAAGTAACTATTTTATATCACATTCGTCATTCCCTCCTTTTATCATTCCATGATAACCGAACTATCCAATCTATAGCTACGGTTCCTCATCTAAAAAGATCCGTCGCTGCATTTCCAATTCCTGTCTTAGCCCCCCCTTCATCTGCCTCACCCTCATGGATTTTAACAGTTAAATTTTTTTTCTCGGTGATTGGGGCGGTGATCTGATCTAGTGCACCCCGCATTCTACCCATCACACATTTAAGGATGGCCAGGCCCACAAAGATGCAGCCGATAGCTACTACTAGATCCATGGCCATATTTATCAACCAGTCCTTCCATCCTCCAGATCCCCAGTTACCCCAAGAGTCAGGATCCTGCATCCCGTCCAAGTGATCCCGTATGCGATCCATAAATTTAGTAATGTTAGCGGTCAAGTCCTGAACACCCATGATCCACTTGCCCTGTACTATGGCGCATACCCCACCCTCACGGGCCAGAAGATAGTCAAGAGCATACCGGTTCTGCATTGCAAACAACCGTAGCTGAGACAACTCCTTGGTTATTGCCCCGAGGGCTCCCAAGGTTTCATTTCCCAAGATGGTAAGGCCGCAAATAAAATAATTCCGATCACTAACAGCCAAGGAACCCCCCACACCTCCCAGTGTCAATACGCTCAGAATGCCCCACCCGGCTGAGTGGCCCCGGTTGGGTGCAAGAACCTGAGGTTTTTTCCAGTTCTCGCAAAATTCAGCAGAGACTGCCCAGCGTGCTAACTGATTATGCAGCTTCCACGCCGAAGGGCAGGGGACTGTGGTAGGGACTAGAGTCCCTATAGCAATTCGGCGGGGAAATGGGGTGACAAAACGTTGGTCGCCGTACCATTAAATAAAAAGTAGTATCCTTGTTCCGTGTGGAGACTAGCATCACAATCAGCATATCGGTTGCGTAAGGACCTCCCAGTAGCCCAGTTTATCCAATTTTGAAATGCCCATTCGGGCCGCCCAGCAATGCAGAAAGCCCTATTCCCAACAGTGATATGAGAGACATTCGCCCAGCCACAAAGGAGCTGGAGGCCAGCGTTCAATGGAACGCAAGTGATGTTGTAACAAACGCATTGGCCAGACGCCTGGGTGATATGGCACCTCCTGTCCGTACAGGTGGGAAACAGACATGTTATATTTGTGTCCACCTCTACCAGCAAACAGCCGTACCCTTCACTGCTGAAGCAATTCTCGTACGACCGGGAATCCCTATTGGGAGTGAAGTGGCTCGGTATGTACGCCCTCCACCGTCGCAGCCTATCGTACTGTGAATGGGGATTACCCCGAGGAAGGGGAAGGCAAATAGCCGGTGGTGCTGAATCCGGATCGTAAGGAAGAGTGACTTGCTCGGGCAATGGCTCGGAACGCTGACAATGAACCACCGTTTGGGGAGTGCCCCAAAGCGGTGAAACAGAAAATAACCTGGACACCGCTGCGGGGTTTGGGTAGCAGACAACCCGTCCCTGGCCATACAGACGGTGGTAAATCTGGTAGAAGAGATTCATACTACCCGGGTTTTCCTCAGTTTGGCCTTTAATTAACTTAAGTGCATCTCCCGGTAACCTACGTTCTAGCTGTACTTCCCTTCTCACACGCCCCGTCCTCTCTCTAGTCCCTTTCTCTTTCTCATGGTCTCTTCCTACACTCTTCTGACAGCCGGATGTTACCTTTATTGTACCACTTTTAACACATCCAAAATCAAATTTACATGTATTCCAAAAACAAGGCAATGTCCATATAATGTTCCCTTCCCATCGCCTGGACCGGTGCAGCTGCTTCATGACTCCCGCATTCTCCTTAACTTTGATGACCTTCCATGAGTCGATACTATGTCCTCGTATATGGGGGCAGTGAAGAACATCACCTTTGCATAGGTGATGTATCCTTGTAGATTGGTTGGGGCTACACAGATACATAATATTCCCCTTTTCCATGTCCATCGCCAATAACACGCCAAGCGAAGTGAGGCCAAATATCAGACAGACGATGCGTAGCCACTCCATCATGCTCCACACCTGTAAAATAGCACTGGAGAAGGGAGGCAGATTAGTATCCGACCTTTTACAGTAGTGGAGATGGACTCAATTTTTTTAGTTTTGAGGGTCTGATTGTGTCTCTCAACCACCCCGGCTGCCTGCGGTCTGTAAGCACAGTGTAACTGCTGGCGTATGCCCAACTGGGAGCAAAACTCCTTGTTAATTTGTCCAATAAAATGAGGCCCATTATCAGAACTTAACTGAGCTGGTATACCGTACCGGGGAATGATTTCCCTCATCAAGTCTTTAACCACAGTAGCAGCTTTACTATAGATAGTCGGATACGCCTCGACCCATCTGCTGAACACATCCACAATGACCAAAACATATTTGTAACATTGACACCTTTCCAACTCAATGTAATCCATTTGGAGCGTCTCAAAGGGACCACTGGGCAACGGGGTTTGCCCCTTCCCACAAGGGATACCTTTTCCGGTGTTATATTGCTGACAAATCAAACACCGATTACTGATACTTTGGGCCAACCCCTGCATTTTAGGGTGCCACCAAGTGTCCAGCAACAAATCACTAGTCCCTCGAGCCCCACAATGAGTTGCAAAGTGTACACATTCGATGACCCATAAAGCTAGTACATCAGACATACAAGTCTGATGTGCAGGCGTGGTCCATAAAGAGGAAACAGAATCATATGTACAACCTAACCGTTTCCACATTTGTTTATCACTCTCAGGAGCGTCCTCCTGTAACCTTATGACGTCTGGCATTGGCTTGTCAGAAGCAGACACATTCATAGTAGATCGTTTAGTCTGACTTAACATTTTAGGCACCATCACTTGCTGAATTTGTGCTGTGCGCGCTGCACAATCTGCTCGTTCATTACCAACGTCAACTGGGGTTGTACCATTCGTGTGGGCAGCGCATTTAATAACGGAAATCTGCGCTGGCAGAAGGAGGGCCTGCAGTAGGTCATTAACTAAACCCCGGTGGGATATTTGACCACACATAATCATGTCAGGTTGTTCTGACGAAATGTCACTCAAATCGCCCCTTATTGTGGTAGTTTCCTGAATCAAGGCTAAACAGTCGTGGCCAGGTGCGTCTTCATGGACAGGGGGACCACTAAGAAAACAGGCTGGATTGATAGTGGTACAGTATTTAAATGTCAGACGTGGATTGTTCAAAAGGTATATCTCATACCTATTCTGACGAGCTGCGGCAAGATGCTGACCATTCGCCCCATATCCCTGGCATGGTACTGGTCATGGACCTGACGTGTAATATGAGGGCTTACCGAAGCTGACTGTGGCCATAAATGTGGTGATATTGTAACAAAATCGGCTGTACCTTCTTTTCCCGTGACTGTGGCTGTAACCTTGACTGGCCATTCGGTCTCAAGTAATGGCCGGTATTTGTCCTCCAACTCCCTGTTTCGTCCAGTTCTGTCATCGGCCAGGGTAACGTGATGCAGTGATAGTGGCTGTTCAATGTCTAACGTCCACCACTGGGGGGTGATAGAAATATAGCACTGTTGTCTCATCCTCCTCTTCGCTGATCCACCCACCCAAAGTCACTATATTGGAGCTCCTGCTGGTAAACTACCATTTCTGCCGCTTGTTGGGATCGCAGATCATCCTTTTTCATTACATACTCAGTCTTAACCTTTGTAACTGAGCCTCCTTCTTGGCCTACACCCTCCTTCCAGTAAAATCTGACTGCCCTTGCCATCTGGGAAGGGTCGTTCTCTGTCCAATTCATGTTATTACATTTCACAGCAGTAACTACAGAAGGTGGTAGGCAATGCATTAACATAGCACAGTATTGAGGGGAATTCTGACCAGTTTGATACAGCAAATCGCCTGACTGCCCCCGGTAGATTTCATTAAAACGCCCCAGACATTCCTATGGCTCGTCAATCTTCCTAGGTTTTAGGTCTAAGATAACAGAAAGATTTATGGGCCTTTGAAATGTGCTATTCAACGCATTCAAGATCTGTGTCCTTCTTTTCTCTATTTGCTCTCTTTTTTTTAAAACTTAAAAATGTTTGAAAATTCAAATTGAATTACTGCAACTTGCAAGCTTAGCTCTGATCTCAACTCAGAACTAAATTTACAATTTGCTTAACACAAACTTGTATAACATTTACAACTTAATTATTTCTTTATCTTAACAATTTTTCTTTTAACAAGTTTTTTTTCTGTTACATACACATAAGTATTAGCAAAATCAACTATCATAAGTATTAGCAAAATCAATTATCATCTCCAGATTGACACTTTTTAAAATGGTGTCCATGATCTTCTTTAAGTTTCTATTAATCTCCAGATAAAATGAGATAAACCTTATTTCAAGTAAGTAAAATTTAAGATTCTGGCAATTTCAATCAATTGCTTTCGAAAATAATAACTTTTATCAAAGAGGTGGAGAAACCCACTGGTTTCCTTTAATTAATTCAAAACGTAACTTTGCTGGTGTTCACTGACTCAAAGGAAAGGTATCCGATTACACTGCAGACTGGTGCTGTTATCTCAAGGCCTGAGTGAGAAGCACTGTCTGTTTTCAACTCCGCCTGCTGCTGTTAACCCTTTGAGAGACTTCTGCTTCAACCTCACAATCTCAACTAGACCTCGGAACTTTACAGTCCAAGGAGACAATTTTAGCTTAATCAACTATATATTTAAAACACTCACACATAGAGTTGAACCATCTTCAGATTTAAAAACAGTTATACTGGACTGAACCTTCATTAATTAAGTCACATCAGCCTCTGAACCCTAATAATAGACTGAACCTTTATTATTTAAGTCACATCAGCCTCTGAACCCTAATAATAGACTGAACCTTTATTATTTAAGTCACATCAGCCTCTGAACCCCGATAATAGACTGAACCTTCATTATTTAAAGTCCCATCAGCCCAAAACCCTAACCCAAGCCGAAACAACAATATGAAATCCCATCAATTAAAGTGCTAATCCCCAGACTGACCTGTGATTTCGTCGAGGCGGTCTTTCTGTGCCAACCGCGAGTGACCAGACTAATCAGACGATAAGAAGAGGGGAACAATCAATGCTGGTCGTTTTACATTTCTACATTGAGGGCCCTTTGTTCCCGTCCTCCTGTTCATAATCAGTCTAATTCTGATTTCGCAGTTGGATCAGGATCGCCCAGAGAAATCCCGGTTTTCGGCACCAAATGTTGATCTCCAAATTTCTTTCTCTGTCAGTCTGGCCTCAATAAAAGTTGAGACGGATTCGCACGTAAACAGAAGTTATTTATTTAGCTTGCAAGCTTGAATCATCTTACAGAAATGTAACAGGACATCCAGCCTCTTACACTCCAGAAAACGACTGATCTAACAGACAAAGGGATCTCTGCAAAATCAGTTCAAATGGTATCAAGTTTCACATACTCGACGGACATAGGTCAGCCTATGTCCCTCCTGACCTGTTCGATCTATTCTGATTGGCTCACTTCCAATCCCTTTCTCTGGCCCCTATCAATGAAGCATCACCCTCATAGACACACCTCTTCCTGCTTTTTCCATGCGGTCTCAAATTCCTTTGTCCCTAACTGCAAGAATCAAAGTGGCTTATTTCTACATTACATTAACTAGTAACTCTAAAGTAACTATTTTATATCACATTCGTCAACAGTATACTGCTGGAAACAGGTTCGATAGAAACGGTGCCCTACAGTAAACAGTGTTTATGTAAGCAGTATACTGCTGGAAACAGATTCTCTCGGAATGGTGCCTTACAGTAAACAGTGTTTATGTAAACAGTATACTGCTGGAAACAGATTCTATATAAACGGCGCCGTACAGTAAACTGTGTTTATGTACACAGTATACTGCTGAAAACAGGTTCTGTATAAACGGTGCACTACAGTAAACAGTGTTGAAGTAAACAGCATACTGCTGGAAACAGATTCTATATAAACGGTGCTCTACAGTAAACAGTGTTTATGTAAACACTATACTGCTGGAAACAGATTCTATATAAACGGTGCGCTACAGCAAACAGTGTTTATGTAACAGTATACTGCTGGAAACTGATTCTTTTGAAACGGTGCTCTACAGTAAACAGTAATTATGTAAACGGTATACAGCTTGAGACAGATTCTCTATAAACCGTGCTCTACAGTAAACAGTGTTTATGTAACAGTATACTGCTGGAAACTGATTCTATATAAACGGTGGTCTACAGTAAACAGTATTTATGTAAACAGTATACTGCTGGAAACAGATTCTATATACACGGTACCCTACAATAAACAGTGTTTATGTGAACAGTTTACTACTGGAAACAGATTCTATATAAACGGTGCTCTACAGTATACAGTGTTTATGTAAACAGTATACTGCTGGAAACAGATTCTCTATAAATGGTGCCCTACAGTAAACAGTGTTTTTGTAAACGGTATACTGCTGGAAACTGATTCTATACAAACGGTGCCCTACAGTAAACAGTGTCTATGTAAACAGTATACTGCTAGAAACAGATTCTATATAAAAGGTGCCCTACAATAAACAGTGTTTATGTAAATGGTAAACTGCTGGAAACAGATTCTATATAAACGGTGCGCTACAGTAAACAGTGTTTATGTAAACAGTAAACTGGTGGAAACAGATTCTATATAAACTGTGCCCTACAGTAAGCAGTGTTTATGTAAACGGTTTACTGCTGGAAACAGATTCTCTTTACACGGTACCCTACAGTAAACAGTGTTTATGTGAACAGTTTACTGCTGGAAACAGATTCTATATAATCGGTGCCCTACAGTAAACAGTGTTTATGTAAACAGTATACTGCTGGAAACAGTTTCTACACAAACGGTGCTCTACAGTGAACAGTGTTTATCTAACCAGTATACTGCTGGAAACAGATTCTATATAAACGGTGCTCTACAGTAAACAGTATTTATGTAAATGGTAAACTGCTGGAAACAGATTCTATATAAACGGTGCTCTACAGTAAACAGTGTTTATGTAAACAGTATACTGCTGGTAACAGATTCTATATAAACGGTGCTCTACAGTAAACAGTATTTATGTAAATGGTAAACTGCTGGAAACATATTCTATATAAACGGTGCCCTACAGTAAATAGTGTTTACGTAAACAGTATACTGCTGGAAACAGATTCTACACAAACGGTGCTCTACATTGAACAGTGTTTATGTAACCAGTATACTGCTGGAAACAGATTCTATATAAACGGTGCTCTATAGTAAACAGTATTTATGTAAATGGTAAACTGCTGGAAACAGATTCTATATAAACGGTGCTCTACAGTAAACAGTGTTTAAGTAAACAGTATACTGCTGGTAACAGATTCTATATAAACGGTGCTCTACAGTAAACAGTATTTATGTAAATGGAAAACTGCTGGAAACATATTCTATATAAACGGTGCCCTACAGTAAATAGTGTTTATGTAAACAGTATACTGCTGGAAACAGATTCTATATCAACGGTGCCCTACTGTAAACAGTGTTTATGTAAACAGTATACTGCTGGAAACAGATTCTCTATAAACGGTGCTCTACAGTAAACCATATTTATGTAAATGGGAAACTGCTGGAAACAGACTCTATATAAACGGTGCCCTACAGTAAACAGTGTTTATGTACACAGTATACTGCTGAAAACAGATTCTGTATAAACGGTGCCCCACAGTAAACAGTGTTTATGTAAACAATATACTGCTGGAAACAGATTCTATATAAACGGTGCCCAGCAGTAAACAGTGTTTATGTGAACGGTATACTGCTGTAAACAGAGTCAAAATAAACGGTGCCCAACAGTAAACAGTGTTTATGTAAATAGTATACTGCTGTAAACAGATTCTATATAAACGGTGCTCTACAGTAAACAGTGTTTATGTAACAGTATAATGCTGGAAACAGATTCTATATAAACGGTGCTCTACAGTAAACAGTGTTTATGTAAACGGTATACTGCTGAAAACGGATTCTATACAAAACCGTGCTCTACAGTAAACAGTATTTATGTAAACGGTATACTGCTGGAAACAGATTCTATATAATCGGTGCTTTACATTAAACACTGTTTCTGTAAACAGTATACTGCTGGAAACAGATTCTATATAAACGGCGCTCTACAGTAAACAGTGTTTATGTATACGGTATACTGCTGGAAACAGATTCTATATAAACGGTGCCCTACAGTAAACAGTATTTATATAAATGGTAAACTGCTGGAAACAGATTCTATATAAACGGTGCTCTACAGTAAACAGTGTTTATGTAAACAGTATACTGCTGGTAACAGATTCTATATAAACGGTGCTCTACAGTAAACAGTATTTATGTAAATGGTAAACTGCTGGAAACATATTCTATATAAACGGTGCCCTACAGTAAATAGTGTTTACGTAAACAGTATACTGCTGGAAACAGATTCTACACAAACGGTGCTCTACATTGAACAGTGTTTATGTAACCAGTATACTGCTGGAAACAGATTCTATATAAACGGTGCCCTGCAGTAAACATTGTTTATGTAAACAGTATACTGATGTAAACAGTCTATATAAACGGTGCCCTACAGTAAACAGTGTTTATGTAAACAGTATACTGCTGCAAACTGATTCTATATAAACGGTGCTCTCCAGTAAACAGTATGTATGTAAACGGTATACTGCTGGAAACAGATTCTATATAAACGGTGCTCTACAGTAAACAGTATTTATGTAAATGGTATACTGCTGGAAACAGATACTTATTAAACGGTGCTCTACAGTAAAAAGTGTTTATGTAACCAGTATACTGATGTAAACAGAGTCTATATAAACGGTGCCCTACAGTAAACAGTGTTTATGTAAAAGTATACTGCTGGAAACAGATTCTATATAAACGGTTCCCTACAATAAACAGTGTTTATGTAAGCAGTATACTGCTGTAAACAGAGTCTATATAAACGGTGCCCTACAGTAAACAGTATTTATGTAAACAGTATACTGCTGGTAACAGATTCGATTTAAACGGTGCTCTACAGTAAACAGTGTTTATGTACACAGTATACTGCTGAAAACAGATTCTGTATAAACGGTGCCCTACAGTAAACAGTGTTTATGTAAACGGTATACTGCTGGAAACAGATTCTCTATAAATGGTGCCCTACAGTATACAGTGTTTATGTAAACGGTATACTGCTGGAAACAGATTCTATATAATCGGTGCCCTACATTAAACAGTGTTTATGTAACCAGTATACTGTTGGAAACTGATTCTATATAAACGGTGCACTACATTAAACACTGTTTATGTAAACAGTATACTGCTGGAAACAGATTCTATATAAACGGGGCTCTACAGTAAACAGTATTTATGTAAATGGTAAACTGCTGGAAACAGATTCTATATAAACGGTGCTCTACACTAAACAGTGTTCATGTAAACAGAATGCTGCTGGAAACAGATTCTATATAAACGGTGCTCTACAGTAAACAGTGTTTATGTAAACAGTATACTGCTGGAAACAGATTCTATATAAACGGTTCCCTACAGTAAACAGTGTTTATGTAAACTGTATACTGCTGCAAACAGATTCTATATAAACGGTGCTCTACAGTGAACAGTGTTTATCTAACCAGTATACTGCTGGAAACAGATTCTATATAAACGGTGTTCTACAGTAAACAGTATTTATGTAAATGGTAAACTGCTGGAAACAGATTCTATATAAACGGCGCACTACAGTAAACAATGTTTATGTAAACAGTATACTCCTGGAAATAAATTCTATATAAACGGTGCCCTGCAGTAAACATTGTTTATGTAAACAGTATACTGATGTAAACAGTCTATATAAACGGTGCCCTACAGTAAACAGTGTTTATGTAAACAGTATACTGCTGCAAACTGATTCTATATAAACGGTGCTCTCCAGTAAACAGTATGTATGTAAACGGTATACTGCTGGAAACAGATTCTATATAAACGGTGCTCTACAGTAAACAGTATTTATGTAAATGGTATACTGCTGGAAACAGATACTTATTAAACGGTGCTCTACAGTAAAAAGTGTTTATGTAACCAGTATACTGATGTAAACAGAGTCTATATAAACGGTGCCCTACAGTAAACAGTGTTTATGTAACAGTATACTGCTGGAAACAGATTCTATATAAACGGTTCCCTACAATAAACAGTGTTTATGTAAACAGTATACTGCTGTAAACAGAGTCTATATAAACGGTGCCCTACAGTAAACAGTATTTATGTAAACAGTATACTGCTGGTAACAGATTCGATATAAACGGTGCTCTACAGTAAACAGTGTTTATGTACAAAGTATACTGCTGAAAACAGATTCTGTATAAACGGTGCCCTACAGTAAACAGTGTTTATGTAAACGGTATACTGCTGGAAACAGATTCTCTATAAATGGTGCCCTACAGTATACAGTGTTTATGTAAACGGTATACTGCTGGAAACAGATTCTATATAATCGGTGCACTACAGTAAACAGTGTTTATGTAAAAGTATACTGCTGGAAACAGATTCTATATAAACGGTTCCCTACAATAAACAGTGTTTATGTAAGCAGTATACTGCTGTAAACAGAGTCTATATAAACGGTGCCCTACAGTAAACAGTATTTATGTAAACAGTATACTGCTGGTAACAGATTCGATTTAAACGGTGCTCTACAGTAAACAGTGTTTATGTACACAGTATACTGCTGAAAACAGATTCTGTATAAACGGTGCCCTACAGTAAACAGTGTTTATGTAAACGGTATACTGCTGGAAACAGATTCTCTATAAATGGTGCCCTACAGTATACAGTGTTTATGTAAACGGTATACTGCTGGAAACAGATTCTATATAATCGGTGCCCTACATTAAACAGTGTTTATGTAACCAGTATACTGTTGGAAACTGATTCTATATAAACGGTGCACTACATTAAACACTGTTTATGTAAACAGTATACTGCTGGAAACAGATTCTATATAAACGGGGCTCTACAGTAAACAGTATTTATGTAAATGGTAAACTGCTGGAAACAGATTCTATATAAACGGTGCTCTACACTAAACAGTGTTTATGTAAACAGAATGCTGCTGGAAACAGATTCTATATAAACGGTGCTCTACAGTAAACAGTGTTTATGTAAACAGTATACTGCTGGAAACAGATTCTATATAAACGGTTCCCTACAGTAAACAGTGTTTATGTAAACTGTATACTGCTGCAAACAGATTCTATATAAACGGTGCTCTACAGTGAACAGTGTTTATCTAACCAGTATACTGCTGGAAACAGATTCTATATAAACGGTGTTCTACAGTAAACAGTATTTATGTAAATGGTAAACTGCTGGAAACAGATTCTATATAAACGGCGCACTACAGTAAACAATGTTTATGTAAACAGTATACTCCTGGAAATAAATTCTATATAAACGGTGCCCTGCAGTAAACATTGTTTATGTAAACAGTATACTGATGTAAACAGTCTATATAAACGGTGCCCTACAGTAAACAGTGTTTATGTAAACAGTATACTGCTGCAAACTGATTCTATATAAACGGTGCTCTCCAGTAAACAGTATGTATGTAAACGGTATACTGCTGGAAACAGATTCTATATAAACGGTGCTCTACAGTAAACAGTATTTATGTAAATGGTATACTGCTGGAAACAGATACTTATTAAACGGTGCTCTACAGTAAAAAGTGTTTATGTAACCAGTATACTGATGTAAACAGAGTCTATATAAACGGTGCCCTACAGTAAACAGTGTTTATGTAACAGTATACTGCTGGAAACAGATTCTATATAAACGGTTCCCTACAATAAACAGTGTTTATGTAAACAGTATACTGCTGTAAACAGAGTCTATATAAACGGTGCCCTACAGTAAACAGTATTTATGTAAACAGTATACTGCTGGTAACAGATTCGATATAAACGGTGCTCTACAGTAAACAGTGTTTATGTACAAAGTATACTGCTGAAAACAGATTCTGTATAAACGGTGCCCTACAGTAAACAGTGTTTATGTAAACGGTATACTGCTGGAAACAGATTCTCTATAAATGGTGCCCTACAGTATACAGTGTTTATGTAAACGGTATACTGCTGGAAACAGATTCTATATAATCGGTGCACTACATTAAACAGTGTTTATGTAACCAGTATACTGTTGGAAACTGATTCTATATAAACGGTGCACTACATTAAACACTGTTTATGTAAACAGTATACTGCTGGAAACAGATTCTATATAAACGGGGCTCTACAGTAAACAGTATTTATGTAAATGGTAATCTGTTGGAAACAGATTCTATATCAACGGTACCCTACAGTAAACAGTGTTTATGTAAGCAGTATACTGCTGGAAAAAGATTATCGATAAATGGTGCCTTACATTAAACAGTGGTTATGTCAACAGTACACTGCTGGAAACAGATTCTATATAAACGGTGCTCTACAATAAACAGAGTTTATGTAAACAGTATACTGCTCTAAACAGATTCTATATAAACGGTGCCCTACAGTAAACAGTGTTTATGTAAACAGTATACTGCTGGAAACTGATTCTATATAAACGGTGCGCTACAGTAAACAGTGTTTATGTAAACAGTATACTGCTGGAAACAGATTCTATATAAACGATGCCCTACAGTAAACAACGTTTATGTAAATGGTACACTGCTGGAAACAGATCCTACATAAATGGTGCCCTACAGTATACAGAGTTTATGTAAACGGTATACTGCTGGAAACAGATTCTACATAAACGGTGGCCTACATTAAACAGTGTTTATGTAACCAGTGTACTGCTGGAAACTGATTCTATATAAACGGTGCTCTCCAGTAAACAGTATTTATGTAAACGGTACCCTGCTGGAAACAGATTCTATATAAACGGTGCTCTCCAGTAAACAGTATTTATGTAAAAGGTATACTGCTGGAAACAGATTCTATATAAACGGTACTCAACAGTAAACAGTGTGTATGTCACCAGTATACTGCTGGAAACTGATTCTATATAAACGGTGCTCTACAGTAAACAGTCTTTATGTAAATGGTAAACTGCTGGAAACAGAATCTATATAAACAGTGCTGTACAGAAAACAGTGTTTCTGTAATCAGGATACTGCTGGAAACAGATTCTATATAAACGGTGCTCTACATTAAACAGTGTTTATGTAACCAGTATACTGCTGGAAACTGATTCCATATAAACGGTGCCCTACAGTAAACAGTGTTTATGTAACTAGTATACTGCTGGAAACTGATTCTATATAAACGGGACCCTACAGTAAACAGTATTTATGTAACCAGTATACTGCTGGAAACTGATTCTAGAGAAACGGTGCTCTACAATAAACAGTATTTATGTAAACGGTATACTGCTGGAAACAGATTCTATATTAACGGTGCTCTACAGTAAACAGTATTTCTGTAAATGGTATACTGCTGGAAACAGATTCTATGTAAACGGTGCTCTCCAGTAAACAGTGTTTATGTAACCAGTATACTGCTGGAAACTGATTCTATATAAACGGTGCGCTACAGTAAACAGTGTTTATGTAAACAGTATACTGCTGGAAACAGATTCTATATAAACGATGCCCTACAGTAAACAACGTTTATGTAAATGGTACACTGCTGGAAACAGATCCTACATAAATGGTGCCCTACAGTATACAGAGTTTATGTAAACGGTATACTGCTGGAAACAGATTCTACATAAACGGTGGCCTACATTAAACAGTGTTTATGTAACCAGTGTACTGCTGGAAACTGATTCTATATAAACGGTGCTCTCCAGTAAACAGTATTTATGTAAACGGTACCCTGCTGGAAACAGATTCTATATAAACGGTGCTCTCCAGTAAACAGTATTTATGTAAAAGGTATACTGCTGGAAACAGATTCTATATAAACGGTACTCTACAGTAAACAGTGTGTATGTCACCAGTATACTGCTGGAAACTGATTCTATATAAACGGTGCTCTACAGTAAACAGTCTTTATGTAAATGGTAAACTGCTGGAAACAGAATCTATATAAACAGTGCTGTACAGAAAACAGTGTTTCTGTAATCAGGATACTGCTGGAAACAGATTCTATATAAACGGTGCTCTACATTAAACAGTGTTTATGTAACCAGTATACTGCTGGAAACTGATTCCATATAAACGGTGCCCTACAGTAAACAGTGTTTATGTAACCAGTATACTGCTGGAAACTGATTCTATATAAACGGGACCCTACAGTAAACAGTATTTATGTAACCAGTATACTGCTGGAAACTGATTCTAGAGAAACGGTGCTCTACAATAAACAGTATTTATGTAAACGGTATACTGCTGGAAACAGATTCTATATTAACGGTGCTCTACAGTAAACAGTATTTCTGTAAATGGTATACTGCTGGAAACAGATTCTATGTAAACGGTGCTCTCCAGTAAACAGTGTTTATGTAACCAGTATACTGCTGGAAACAGATTCTATGTAAACGGTGCTCTACAGTAAACAGTATGTATGTAAATGGTAAACTGCTGGAAGCAAAATCTATATAAACGGTGCTCGACAGTAAACAGTGTTTATGTAAACAGTATACTGCTGGAAATAGAATCTATATAAACGGAGCTCTACAGTAAACAGTGTTTATGTAAACAGTATACTGCTGGAAACTGATTCTATATAAACGGCGCCCTACAGTAAACAGTCTTTGTGTAAACAGTATACTGCTGGAAACAGATTCTATATAACAGGTGATCTACAGTAAACAGTGTTTATGTAACCAGTATACTGCTGGAAACTGATTCCACATAAACGGGTATCTACAGTAAACTATAATTATGTAAACGGTATACTGCTGGAAACAGATTCTATATAAACTGTGCTCTACAGTAAACAGTATTTATATAAATGGTATACTGCTGGAAACAGTTTCTATATAAACGGTGCTCTACAGTAAACAGTATTTATCTAAACAGTATTCTGCTGGAAGCAGATTCTATATAACCGGTGCCCTACGGTAAACAGTGTTTATGTAAACAGTATACTGCTGGAAACAGATTCTATATAAACGGTGCTCTCCAGTAAACAGTGTTTATGTACACAGTATACTGCTGTAAACAGATTCTATATAAACGGTGATCTACAGTAAACAGTGTTTATGTAAACAGTATACTGCTGGAAACAGATTCTATATAAACGGTGCTCTACAGTAAACAGTATTTATCTAAACAGTATACTGCTGGAAGCAGATTCTATATAAACGGTGCCCTACAGTAAACAGTGTTTATGTAAACAGTATACTGCTGGAAACAGATTCTATATAAACGGTGCTCTACAGTAAACAGTGTTTATGTACACAGTATACTGCTGTAAACAGATTCTATATAAACGGTGCTCTACAGTAAACAGTGTTTATGTAAACAGTATACTGCTGGAAACAGATTCTATATAAACGGTGCCCTACAGTAAACAGTATTTATGTAAATGGTAAACTGCTGGAAACAGATTCAATATAAACGATGCCCGACAGAAAACCGTGTTTATGTAAACAGTATACTGCTGGAAACAGATTCTATATAAACGGTGCTCTACAGTAAACAGTGTTTATGTACACAGTATACTGCTGTAAACAGATTCTATATAAACGGTGCTCAGCAGTAAACAGTGCTTATGTAAACAGTATACTGCTGGAAACAGATTCTATATGAAAGGTGCCCTACAGTGAACAGTGTTTATGTACACAGTATACTGCTGTAAAAAGATTCTATATAAACGGTGCTCAGCAGTAAACAGTATTTATGTAAACGGTAAACTGCTGGAAACAGATTCAATATAAACGATGCCCTACATAAAACAGTGTTTATGTAAACAGGAGACTGCTGGAAACAGATTATTTTTAAACGGTGCCCTACAGTAAACAGTGTTTATGTAAACAGTATACTGCTGGAAATAGATTCAATATAAACGGTGCTCTACAGTAAACAGTGTTTATGTACACAGTATACTGCGGTAAACAGATTCTATATAAACGGTGCTCGACAGTAAACAGTGTTTATGAAAACAGTATACTGCTGGAAACAGATTCTATATAAACGGTGCCCTACAATAAACAGAGTTCATGTAAACAGTATACTGCTCTAAACAGATTCTATATAAACGGTGCCCTACAGTAAACAGTGTTTATGTAAACAGTATACTGCTGGAAACTGATTCTATATAAACGGTGCGCTACAGTAAACAGTGTTTATGTAAACAGTATACTGCTGGAAACAGATTCTATATAAACGATGCCCTACAGTAAACAACGTTTATGTAAATGGTACACTGCTGGAAACAGATCCTACATAAATGGTGCCCTACAGTATACAGAGTTTATGTAAACGGTATACTGCTGGAAACAGATTCTACATAAACGGTGGCCTACATTAAACAGTGTTTATGTAACCAGTGTACTGCTGGAAACTGATTCTATATAAACGGTGCTCTCCAGTAAACAGTATTTATGTAAACGGTATACTGCTGGAAACAGATTCTATATAAACGGTGCTCTCCAGTAAACAGTATTTATGTAAAAGGTATACTGCTGGAAACAGATTCTATATAAACGGTACTCTACAGTAAACAGTGTGTATGTCACCAGTATACTGCTGGAAACTGATTCTATATAAACGGTGCTCTACAGTAAACAGTATTTATGTGAATGGTAAACTGCTGGAAACAGAATCTATATAAACAGTGCTGTACGGAAAACAGTGTTTCTGTAATCAGGATACTGCTGCAAACAGATTCTATATAAACGGTGCTCTACATTAAACAGTGTTTATGTAACCAGTATACTGCTGGAAACTGATTCTATATAAACGGTGCCCTACAGTAAACAGTGTTTATGTAACCAGTATACTGCTGGAAACTGATTCTATATAAACGGGACCCTACAGTAAACAGTATTTATGTAACCAGTATACTGCTGGAAACTGATTCTAGAGAAACGGTGCTCTACAATAAACAGTATTTATGTAAACGGTATACTGCTGGAAACAGATTCTATATTAACGGTGCTCTACAGTAAACAGTATTTCTGTAAATGGTATACTGCTGGAAACAGATTCTATGTAAACGGTGCTCTACAGTAAACAGTATTTATCTAAACAGTATACTGCTGGAAGCAGATTCTATATAAACGGTGCCCTACAGTAAACAGTGTTTATGTAAACAGTATACTGCTGGAAACAGATTCTATATAAACGGTGCTCTACAGTAAACAGTGTTAATGTACACAGTATACTGCTGTAAACAGATTCTATATAAACGGTGCTCTACAGTAAACAGTGTTTCTGTACACAGTATACTGCTGTAAAAAGATTCTATATAAACGGTGCTCAGCAGTAAACAGTATTTATGTAAACGGTAAACTGCTGGAAACAGATTCAATATAAACGATGCCCTACAGAAAACAGTGTTTATGTAAACAGGAGACTGCTGGAAACAGATTATTTTTAAACGGTGCCCTACAGTAAACAGTGTTTATGTAAACAGTATACTGCTGGAAATAGATACAATATAAACGGTGCTCTACAGTAAACAGTGTTTATGTACACAGTATACTGCGGTAAACAGTTTCTATATAAACGGTGCTCGACAGTAAACAGTGTTTATGAAAACAGTATACTGCTGGAAACAGATTCTATATAAACGGTGCCCTACAGTAAACATTATTTATGTAAATGGTAAACTGCTGGAAACAGAATCTATATAAACGGTGGTCTACAGTAAAGAGTGTTTATGTAAACAGTATACTGCTGGAAACAGATTCTATATAAAAGGTGCACTACAGTAAACTGTATTTATGTAAATGGTAAACTGCTGGAAACAGATTATAAATAAACGCTGCCCTACAGTAAACAATGTTTATGTAATCAATATACTGCTGGAAACAGATTCTAGATAAACGATGCCCTTCAGTAAACAACGTTTATGTAAACGGTATACTGCTGGAAACAGATTATATATAAACGGTGCCCTACATTAAACAGTGTTTATGTAACCAGTATTCTGCTGGAAACTGATTCTTTATAAACGGTGCCCTACAGTAAACAGTGTTTATGTAACCAGTATACTGCTGGAAACTGATTCTATATAAACGGTGCTCTACAGTAAACAGCATTTATGTAAATGGTATACTGCTGGAAACAGATTCTATGTAAACGGTGCTCTACAGTAACCAGTGTTTATGTAAACAGTGTACTGCTCGAAACAGATTCTATATAAACGGTGCTCTACAGTAAACAGTATTTATGTAAATGGTAAACTGCTGGAAATAAATTCTGTATAAACGGTGCTCTACAATAAACAGTGTTTATGTAAACAGTATACTGCTGGAAACAGATTCTATATATACGGTGCTCTACAGTAAACAGTATTTATGTAAACGGTAAACTGCTGGAAACAGATTCTATATAAACGGTGCCCTAAAGTAAACAGTGTTTATGTAAACAATATACTGCTTTAAACATATTCTATAAAAACGGTGCCCTACAGTAAACCGTGTTTACGTAAACAGTATATTGCTGGAAACAGATTCTATATAAACGGTGCTCGACAGTAAACTCTATTTATGTAAATGGTAAACTGCTGGAAACAGATTCTATATAAACGGTGCCCTACAGTAAACAGTGTTTATGTAAACAGTATGATGCTGGAAACAGATTCTATATAAACGGTGCTTTACAGTAAACAGTGTTTACGTAAACTGTATACTGCTGGAAACAGATTCTATATAAACGGTGCTCTACAGTAAACAGTGTTTATGTAAACAGTATACTGCTGGAAACAGATTATATATAATCAGTGCCCTACAGTAAACAGTGTTTTTGTAAACAGTACACTGCTGGAAACAGATTCTATATGAACAGTGCTCTACAGTAAACATTATTTATGTAAATGGTAAACTGCTGGAAACAGATTCAATATAAACGATGCCCTACAGTAAACAGTATTTATGTAAATGGTAAACTGCTGGAAACAGAATCTATATAAACAGTGCTGTACGGAAAACAGTGTTTCTGTAATCAGGATACTGCTGCAAACAGATTCTATATAAACGGTGCTCTACATTAAACAGTGTTTATGTAACCAGTATACTGCTGGAAACTGATTCTATATAAACGGTGCCCTACAGTAAACAGTGTTTATGTAACCAGTATACTGCTGGAAACTGATTCTATATAAACGGGACCCTACAGTAAACAGTATTTATGTAACCAGTATACTGCTGGAAACTGATTCTAGAGAAACGGTGCTCTACAATAAACAGTATTTATGTAAACGGTATACTGCTGGAAACAGATTCTATATTAACGGTGCTCTACAGTAAACAGTATTTCTGTAAATGGTATACTGCTGGAAACAGATTCTATGTAAACGGTGCTCTACAGTAAACAGTATTTATCTAAACAGTATACTGCTGGAAGCAGATTCTATATAAACGGTGCCCTACAGTAAACAGTGTTTATGTAAACAGTATACTGCTGGAAACAGATTCTATATAAACGGTGCTCTACAGTAAACAGTGTTTATGTACACAGTATACTGCTGTAAACAGATTCTATATAAACGGTGCTCTACAGTAAACAGTGTTTCTGTACACAGTATACTGCTGTAAAAAGATTCTATATAAACGGTGCTCAGCAGTAAACAGTATTTATGTAAACGGTAAACTGCTGGAAACAGATTCAATATAAACGATGCCCTACAGAAAACAGTGTTTATGTAAACAGGAGACTGCTGGAAACAGATTATTTTTAAACGGTGCCCTACAGTAAACAGTGTTTATGTAAACAGTATACTGCTGGAAATAGATACAATATAAACGGTGCTCTACAGTAAACAGTGTTTATGTACACAGTATACTGCGGTAAACAGTTTCTATATAAACGGTGCTCGACAGTAAACAGTGTTTATGAAAACAGTATACTGCTGGAAACAGATTCTATATAAACGGTGCCCTACAGTAAACATTATTTATGTAAATGGTAAACTGCTGGAAACAGAATCTATATAAACGGTGGTCTACAGTAAAGAGTGTTTATGTAAACAGTATACTGCTGGAAACAGATTCTATATAAAAGGTGCACTACAGTAAACTGTATTTATGTAAATGGTAAACTGCTGGAAACAGATTATAAATAAACGCTGCCCTACAGTAAACAATGTTTATGTAATCAATATACTGCTGGAAACAGATTCTAGATAAACGATGCCCTTCAGTAAACAACGTTTATGTAAACGGTATACTGCTGGAAACAGATTATATATAAACGGTGCCCTACATTAAACAGTGTTTATGTAACCAGTATTCTGCTGGAAACTGATTCTTTATAAACGGTGCCCTACAGTAAACAGTGTTTATGTAACCAGTATACTGCTGGAAACTGATTCTATATAAACGGTGCTCTACAGTAAACAGCATTTATGTAAATGGTATACTGCTGGAAACAGATTCTATGTAAACGGTGCTCTACAATAACCAGTGTTTATGTAAACAGTGTACTGCTCGAAACAGATTCTATATAAACGGTGCTCTACAGTAAACAGTATTTATGTAAATGGTAAACTGCTGGAAATAAATTCTGTATAAACGGTGCTCTACAATAAACAGTGTTTATGTAAACAGTATACTGCTGGAAACAGATTCTATATATACGGTGCTCTACAGTAAACAGTATTTATGTAAACGGTAAACTGCTGGAAACAGATTCTATATAAACGGTGCCCTAAAGTAAACAGTGTTTATGTAAACAGTATACTGCTTTAAACATATTCTATAAAAACGGTGCCCTACAGTAAACCGTGTTTACGTAAACAGTATATTGCTGGAAACAGATTCTATATAAACGGTGCTCGACAGTAAACTCTATTTATGTAAATGGTAAACTGCTGGAAACAGATTCTATATAAACGGTGCCCGACAGTAAACAGTGTTTATGTAAACAGTATGATGCTGGAAACAGATTCTATATAAACGGTGCTTTACAGTAAACAGTGTTTACGTAAACTGTATACTGCTGGAAACAGATTCTATATAAACGGTGCTCTACAGTAAACAGTGTTTATGTAAACAGTATACTGCTGGAAACAGATTATATATAATCAGTGCCCTACAGTAAACAGTGTTTTTGTAAACAGTACACTGCTGGAAACAGATTCTATATGAACAGTGCTCTACAGTAAACATTATTTATGTAAATGGTAAACTGCTGGAAACAGATTCAATATAAACGATGCCCTACAGTAAACAGTGTTTATGTAAACAGTATACTGCTGGTAACATATTCTATATAAACGGTGCTCTACAGTAAACAGTGTTTATGTAAACAGTATACTGCTGGAAACAGATTCTATATAAACGGTGCCCTACAGTAAATAGTGTTTATGGAAACAGTATACTGCAGGAAACAGATTCTAAAAAAACGGTGCTCTACAGTAAACAATGTTTATGTAAACAGTATACTGCTGGAAATAGATTCTATATAAACGGAGCTCTACAGTAAACAGTGTTTATGTAAACAGGATACTGCTGGAAACTGATTCTATATAAACGGCGCCCTACAGTAAACAGTCTTTATGTAAACAGTATACTGCTGGAAACAGATTCTATATAAAAGGTGATCTACAGTAAACAGTGTTTATGTAACCAGTATACTGCTGGAAACTGGTTCTATATAAACGGTGCTCTACAGTAAATAGTAATTATGTAAACGGTATACTGCTGGAAACAGATTCTATATAAACGGTGCTCTAAAGTAAACAGTATTTATGTAAATGGTATACTGCTGGAAACAGTTTCTATATAAACGGTGCTCTACGGTAAACAGTGTTTATGTAAACAGTATACTGCTGGAAACAGATTCTATATAAACGGTGCTCTACAGTAAACAGTATTTATCTAAACAGTATACTGCTGGAAGCAGATTCTATATAACCGGTGCTCTACGGTAAACAGTGTTTATGTAAACAGTATACTGCTGGAAACAGTTTCTATATAAACGGTGCTCTTCAGTAAACAATTGTTATGTAACCAGTATACTGCTGGAAACAGATTCTATATAAACGGTGCCCTACAGTAAACAGTGTTTATGTAAACGGCATACTGCTGGGATCAGATTCTTTATAAACGGTGCCCTACAGTAAACAGTGTTTATGTAAACAATATACTGCTGGAAACAGATTCTATATAAACGGTGCTCTACAGTAAACAGTGTTTATGTAAACAGTATACTGCTGGTAACATATTATATATAAACGGTGATCTACAGTAAACAGTGTTTATGTAAACAGTATACTGCTGGAAACAGATTCTATATAAACGGTGCCCTACAGTAAATAGTGTTTATGGAAACAGTATACTGCTGGAAACAGATTCTAAAAAAACGGTGCTCTACAGTAAACAATGTTTATGTAAACAGTATACTGCTGGAAATAGATTCTATATAAACGGAGCTCTACAGTAAACAGTGTTTATGTAAACAGGATACTGCTGGAAACTGATTCTATATAAACGGCGCCCTACAGTAAACAGTCTTTATGTAAACAGTATACTGCTGGAAACAGATTCTATATAAAAGGTGATCTACAGTAAACAGTGTTTATGTAACCAGTATACTGCTGGAAACTGATTCTATATAAACGGTGCTCTACAGTAAACAGTAATTATGTAAACGGTATACTGCTGGAAACAGATTCAAAATAAACGGTGCTCTAAAGTAAACAGTATTTATGTAAATGGTATACTGCTGGAAACATTTTCTATATAAACGGTGCTCTACGGTAAACAGTGTTTATGTAAGCAGTATACTGCTGGAAACAGATTCTATATAAACGGTGCTCTACAGTAAACAGTATTTATCTAAACAGTATACTGCTGGAAGCAGATTCTATATAACCGGTGCTCTCCGGTAAACAGTGTTTATGGAAACAGTATACTGCTGGAAACAGTTTCTATATAAACGGTGCTCTTCAGTAAACAATTGTTATGTAACCAGTATACTGCTGGAAACAGATTCTATATAAACGGTGCCCTACAGTAAACAGTGTTTATGTAAACGGCATACTGCTGGGATCAGATTCTATATAAACGGTGCCCTACAGTAAACAGTGTTTATGTAAACAGTATACTGCTGGAAACAGATTCTATATAAACGGTGCTCAACAGTAAACAGTGTTTATGTAAACAGTAAACTGCTGGAAACAGATTCAATATAAACCGTGCTCTACAGTAAACAGTGTTTATGTAAACAGTATACTGCTGGAAACAGATTCTATATAAAAGGTGATACACAGTAAACAGTGTTTATGTAACCAGTATACTGCTGGAAACTGATTCTATATAAACGGTGCTCTACAGTAAACAGTAATTATGTAAACGGTATACTGCTGGAAACAGCTTCTATATAAACGGTGCTTTACAGTAAACAGTATTTATGTAAATGGTATACTGCTGGAAACAGTTTCTATATAAACGGTGCTCACCGGTAAACAGTGTTTATGTAAACAGTATACTGCTGGAAACAGATTCTATATAAACGGTGCTCTACAGTAAACAGTATTTATCTAAGCAGTATACTGCTGGAAGCAGATTCTATATAACCGGTGCTCTACGGAAAACAGTGTTTATGGAAACAGTATACTGCTGTAAACAATTTCTATATAAACGGTGCTCTTCAGTAAACAATGTTTATGTAACCAGTATACTGCTGGAAACAGATTCGATATAAACGGTGCCCTACAGTAAACAGTGTTTATGTAAACAGTATACTGCTGTAAACAGATTCTATATAAACGGTGCTCTACAGTAAACAGTGTTTATGTAAACAGTATACTGCTGGAAACAGATGCTATATAAACGGTGCCCTACAGTAATCAGTATTTATGTAAATGGTAAACTGCTGGAAACAGATTCAATATAAACGATGCCCGACAGAAAACAGTGTTTATGTAAACAGTATACTGCTGGAAACAGATTCTATATAAACGGTGCTCTACAGTAAACAGTGTTTATGTACACAGTATACTGCTGGAAACAGATTATTTTTAAACGGTGCCCTACAGTAAACAGTGTTTATGTAAACAGTATACTGTTGGAAACAGGTTCTATATAAACGGTGCTCTACAGTAAACAGTGTTTCTGTAAACAGTATACTGCTGGAAACAGATTCTATATAAACGGTGCTCTACAGTAAACAGTGTTTATGTACACAGTATACTGCTGTAAACAGATTCTATATAAACGGTGCTCTACAGTAAACAGTGTTTATGTAAACAGTATACTGCTGGAAACAGATTCTATATAAATGGTGCCCGACAGTAAACAGTATTTATGTAAATGGTAAACTGCTGTAAACAGATTCAATATAAACGATGCCCGACAGTAAACAGTGTTTATGTAAACAGTATACTGCTGGAAACTGATTCTATATAAACGGCGCCCTACAGTAAACAGTGTTTATGTAAACAGTATACTGCTGGAAACAGATTCTATATAAACGGTGCCCGACAGTAAACAGTATTTATGTAAATGGTAAACTGCTGCAAACAGATTCTATATAAATGGTGATCTACAGTAAACAGTGTTCATGTAACCAGTATACTGCTGGAAACTGATTCTATATAAACGGTGCTCTACAGTAAACAGTAATTATGTAAAAGGTATACTGCTGGAAACAGATTCTATATAAGCGGTGCTCCACAGTAAACAGTATTTATGTAAATGGTATACTGCTGGAAACAGTTTCTATATAAACGGTGCTCTACGTTAAACAGTGTTTATGTAAACAGTATACTGCTGGAAACAGATTCTATATAAACGGTGCTCGACAGTAAACAGTATTTTTCTAAACAGTATACTGCTGGAAGCAGATTCTATATAAACGGTGATCTACGGTAAACAGTGTTTATGCAAACAGTATACTGCTGGAAACAGTTTCTATATAAACGGTGCTCTCCAGTAAACAATGTTTATGTAACCAGTATACTGCTGGAAACAGATTCTATATAAACGGTGCCCTACAGTAAACAGTGTTTATGTAAACGGCATACTGCTGGAAACGAATTCTATATAAACGGTGCTCTACAGTAAACAGTGTTTATGTAAACAGTATACTGCTGGAAACAGATTCTATATAAACGGTGCTCTACAGTAAACAGTATTTATGTAAATGTAAACTGCTGGAAACAGATTCAATATAAACGATGCCCTACAGTAAACAGTGTTTATGTAAATAGTATACTGCTGGAAACAGATTCTATATAAATGGTGATCTACAGTAAATAGTGTTTATATAACCAGTATACTGCTGGAAACTGATTCTATCTAAACGGTGCTCTACAGTAAACAGTAATTATGTAAACGGTATACTGCTGGAAACAGATTATATATAAATTGTGCTCTACAGTAAACAATGTGTATGTAACCAGTATACTGCTGGAAACAGATTCTATATAAACCGTGCCCTACAGTAAACAGTGTTTATGTAAACGGCATACTGCTGGAATCAGATTCTATATAAACGGTGCCGACAGTAAACAGTATTTATGTAAACAGTTTACTGCTGGAAACAGATCCTATATAAACGGTGCTCTACAGTAAACAGTATTTATGTAAATGGTAAAGTGCTGGAAACAGATTCAATATAAACGATGCCCTACAGTAAACAGTGTTTATGTAAACAGTATACTGCTGGAAACAGATTCTTTTTAAACGGTGCCCTACTGTAAACAGAGTTTATGTAAACAGTATACTGTTGGAAACAGATTCTATATAAACGGTGCTCTACAGTAAACAGTGTTTCTGAAAACAGTATACTGCTGGAAACAGATTCTATATAAACGGTGCTCGACAGTAAACAGTGTTTATGTACACAGTATACTGCTGGAAACAGATTCTACGGTGCTCAACAGTAAACAGTGTTTATGTAAACAGTAAACTGCTGGAAACAGATTCAATATAAACGATGCCCTACAGTAAACAGTGTTTATGTAAACAGTATACTGCTGGAAACAGATTATATATAAACGGTGCTCGACAGTAAACAGTATTTATGTAAACAGTATACTGCTGGAAACAGATTCTATATAAACGGTGCTCTTCAGTAAACAGTGTTTATGTAACCAGTATACTGCTGGAAACAGATTCTATATTAACGGTGCTCTACACTAAACAGTATTTATGTAAATGGTAAACTGCTGGAAACAGATTCTACATAAACGGTGCTCTAGAGTAAACAGTGTTTATATAAACAGTATACTGCTGGAAACAGATTCTATATAAACGGTGCTCTACAGTAAACAGTATTTATGTACATGGTAAATTGCTGGAATCAGATTCTATATAACGGGTGCCCTACAGTAAACAGTGTTTATGTAAACAGTATACTGCTGAAAACAGAATCTATATAAACGGTGCTCTACAGTAAACAGGATTTATGTAAATGGGAAACTGCTGGAAACTGATTCCATATAAACGGTGCCCTACAGTAAACAGTGTTTATGTAAACAGTATGCCGCTGGAAACAGATTCTATATAAACGGTGCTCTACAGTAAACAGTGTTTATGTAAACAGTATACTGCTGGAAACAGATTCTATATAAACGGTGCCCTACAGTAAACAGTGTTTATGTAAACAGTATACTGCTGTAAACAGATTCTATATAAACGGTGCTCTGCAGTAAACAGTGTTTATGTAAACAGTGTACTGCTGGAAACAGATTCTATATAAACGGTGCCCTACAGTAAACAGTATTTATGTAAATGGTAAACTGCTGGAAACAGATTCAATATAAACGATGCCCTACAGAAAACAGTGTTTATGTAAACAGTATACTGCTGGAAACAGATTATTTTTAAACGGTGCCCTACAGTAAACAGTGTTTATGTAAACAGTATACTGTTGGAAACAGATTCTATATAAACGGTGCCCTACAGTAAACAGTGTTTATGTAACCAGCATACTGCTGGAAACTGATTCTATATAAACGGTGCCCTACAGTAAACAGTGTTTATGTAAACGTTATACTGCTGGAAACAGATTCTATATAAATGGTGCCCTACAGTAAACAGTGTTTATGTAAATAGTATACTGCTGGAAACAGATTCTATATAAACGGTGCCCTACAGTAAACCGTATTTATGTAAATGGTAAACTGCTGGAAACAGATTCTAGAAACGGGTGCCCTACAGTAAACAGTGTTTATGTAAACAGTATACTGCTGAAAACAGAATCTATATACACGGTGTTCTACAGTAAACAGTGTTTATGTAACCAGTATACTGCTGGAAACAGATTCTATATAAAAGGTGCTCTATAGTAAACAGTATTTATGCAAATGGTAAACTGCTGGAAACAGATTCTATATAAACGGTGCTCTACAGCAAACAGTAATTATGTAAATGGTAAAATGCTGGAAACAGATTCTATATAAACGGTGCACTACAGTAAACAGTGTTTATGTACACATTATACTGCTGGAAACAGATTCTATATAAACGGTGCACTACAGTAAACAGTGTTTATGTACACATTATACTGCTGTAAACAGATTCTATATAAACTGTGCTCTACGGTAAACAGTGTTTATGTAAACGGTATACTGCTGGAAACAGATTCTATATAAACGGTGCCCTCCAGTAAACAGTGTTTATGTAACCAGTATACTGCTGGAAACAGATTCTATATAAACGGTGCCCTACAGTAAACAGTGTTTATGTAAACGGCATACTGCTGGGATCAGATTCTATATAAACGGTGCCCTACAGTAAACAGTGTTTATGTAAACAGTATACTGCTGGAAACAGATTCTATATAAACGGTGCTCAACAGTAAACAGTGTTTATGTAAACAGTATACTGCTGGAAACAGATTCAATATAAACCGTGCTCTACAGTAAACAGTGTTTATGTAAACAGTATACTGCTGGAAACAGATTCTATATAAAAGGTGATACACAGTAAACAGTGTTTATGTAACCAGTATACTGCTGGAAACTGATTCTGTATAAACGGTGCTCTACAGTAAACAGTAATTATGTAAACGGTATACTGCTGGAAACAGCTTCTATATAAACGGTGCTTTACAGTAAACAGTATTTATGTAAATGGTATACTGCTGGAAACAGTTTCTATATAAACGGTGCTCACCGGTAAACAGTGTTTATGTAAACAGTATACTGCTGGAAACAGATTCTATATAAACGGTGCTCTACAGTAAACAGTATTTATCTAAACAGTATACTGCTGGAAGCAGATTCTATATA
This sequence comes from Scyliorhinus torazame, assembly GCF_047496885.1. Lineage (NCBI taxonomy): Eukaryota > Metazoa > Chordata > Chondrichthyes > Carcharhiniformes > Scyliorhinidae > Scyliorhinus > Scyliorhinus torazame. The sequence continues at coordinate 77,496,239 of NC_092729.1, read as the reverse complement.
ACCGGTGCTCTACGGAAAACAGTGTTTATGGAAACAGTATACTGCTGTAAACAATTTCTATATAAACGGTGCTCTTCAGTAAACAATGTTTATGTAACCAGTATGCTGCTGGAAACAGATTCGATATAAACGGTGCCCTACAGTAAACAGTGTTTATGTAAACAGTATACTGCTGGAAACAGATTCTATATAAACGGTGTTCTACAGTAAACAGTGTTTATGTAACCAGTATACTGCTGGAAACAGATTCTATATAAACGGTGCTCTATAGTAAACAGTATTTATGCAAATGGTAAACTGCTGGAAACAGATTCTATATAAACGATGCCCGACAGAAAACAGTGTTTCTGTAAACAGTATACTGCTGGAAACAGATTCTATATAAACGGTGCTCTACAGTAAACAGTGTTTATGTACACAGTATACTGCTGGAAACAGATTATTTTTAAACGGTGCCCTACAGTAAACAGTGTTTATGTAAACAGTATACTGTTGGAAACAGGTTCGATATAAACGGTGCTCTACAGTAAACATTGTTTCTGTAAACAGTATACTGCTGGAAACAGATTCTATATAAACGGTGCTCTACAGTAAACAGTGTTTATGTACACAGTATACTGCTGTAAACAGATTCTATATAAACGGTGCTCTACAGTAAACAGTGTTTATGTAAGCAGTATACTGCTGGAAACAGATTCTATATAAATGGTGCCCGACAGTAAACAGTATTTATGTAAATGGTAAACTGCTGTAAACAGATTCAATATAAACGATGCCCGACAGTAAACAGTGTTTATGTAAACAGTATACTGCTGGAAACTGATTCTATATAAACGGCGCCCTACAGTAAACAGTGTTTATGTAAACAGTATACTGCTGGAAACAGATTCTATATAAACGGTGACCGACAGTAAACAGTATTTATGTAAATGGTAAACTGCTGTAAACAGATTCTATATAAATGGTGATCTACAGTAAACAGTGTTCATGTAACCAGTATACTGCTGGAAACTGATTCTATATAAACGGTGCTCTACAGTAAACAGTAATTATGTAAAAGGTATACTGCTGGAAACAGATTCTATATAAGCGGTGCTCCACAGTAAACAGTATTTATGTAAATGGTATACTGCTGGAAACAGTTTCTATATAAACGGTGCTCTACGTTAAACAGTGTTTATGTAAACAGTATACTGCTGGAAACAGATTCTATATAAACGGTGCTCGACAGTAAACAGTATTTTTCTAAACAGTATACTGCTGGAAGCAGATTCTATATAAACGGTGATCTACGGTAAACAGTGTTTATGCAAACAGTATACTGCTGGAAACAGTTTCTATATAAACGGTGCTCTCCAGTAAACAATGTTTATGTAACCAGTATACTGCTGGAAACAGATTCTATATAAACGGTGCCCTACAGTAAACAGTGTTTATGTAAACGGCATACTGCTGGAAACGAATTCTATATAAACGGTGCTCTACAGTAAACAGTGTTTATGTAAACAGTATACTGCTGGAAACAGATTCTATATAAACGGTGCTCTACAGTAAACAGTATTTATGTAAATGGTAAACTGCTGGAAACAGATTCAATATAAACGATGCCCTACAGTAAACAGTGTTTATGTAAACAGTATACTGCTGGAAACAGATTATTTTTAAACGGAGCCCTACAGTAAACAGTGTTTATGTAAACAGTATACTGTTGGAAACAGATTCTATATAAACGGTGCTCTACAGTAAACAGTGTTTCTGAAAACAGTATATTGCTGGAAACAGATTCTATATAAACGGTGCTCTGCAGTAAACAGTGTATATGTACACAGTATACTGCTGTAAACTGATTCTATATAAACGGCGCCCTACAGTAAACAGTGTTTATGTAAATAGTATACTGCTGGAAACAGATTCTATATAAATGGTGATCTACAGTAAATAGTGTTTACATAACCAGTATACTGCTGGAAACTGATTCTATCTAAACGGTGCTCTACAGTAAACAGTAATTATGTAAACGGTATACTGCTGGAAACAGATTATATATAAACTGTGCTTTACAGTAAACAGTATTTATGTAAATGGTATACAACTGGAAACAGTTTCTATATAAACGGTGCTCTACGTTAAACAGTGTTCATGTAAACAGTATACTGCTGGAAACAGTTTCTATATAAACGGTGCTCTACAGTAAACAGTATTTAACTAAACAGTATACTGCTGGAAGCAGATTCTATATAAACGGTGCTCTACGGTAAACAGTGTTTATGCAAACAGCATACTGCTGGAAACAGTTTCTATATAAATGGTGCTCTACAGTAAACAATGTGTATGTAACCAGTATACTGCTGGAAACAGATTCTATATAAACGGTGCCCTACAGTAAACAGTGTTTATGTAAACGGCATACTGCTGGAATCAGATTCTATATAAACGGTGCCCGACAGTAAACAGTATTTATGTAAACAGTTTACTGCTGGAAACAGATCCTATATAAACGGTGCTCTACAGTAAACAGTATTTATGTAAATGGTAAACTGCTGGAAACAGATTCAATATAAACGATGCCCTACAGTAAACAGTGTTTATGTAAACAGTATACTGCTGGAAACAGATTCTTTTTAAACGGTGCCCTACAGTAAACAGAGTTTATGTAAACAGTATACTCTTGGAAACAGATTCTATATAAACGGTGCTCTACAGTAAACAGTGTTTCTGAAAACAGTATACTGCTGGAAACAGATTCTATATAAACGGTGCTCGACAGTAAACAGTGTTTATGTACACAGTATACTGCTGGAAACAGATTCTACGGTGCTCAACAGTAAACAGTGTTTATGTAAACAGTAAACTGCTGGAAACAGATTCAATATAAACGATGCCCTACAGTAAACAGTGTTTATGTAAACAGTATACTGCTGGAAACAGATTATATATAAACGGTGCTCAACAGTAAACAGTATTTATGTAAACAGTATATTGCTGGAAACAGATTCTATATAAACGGTGCTCTTCAGTAAACAGTGTTTATGTAACCAGTATACTGCTGGAAACAGATTCTATATTAACGGTGCTCTACACTAAACAGTATTTATGTAAATGGTAAACTGCTGGAAACAGATTCTACATAAACGGTGCTCTAGAGCAAACAGTGTTTATATAAACAGTATACTGCTGGAAACAGATTCTATATAAACGGTGCTCTACAGTAAACAGTATTTATGTACATGGTAAACTGCTGGAAACAGATTCTATATAACGGGTGCCCTACAGTAAACAGTGTTTATGTAAACAGTATACTGCTGAAAACAGAATCTATATAAACGGTGCTCTACAGTAAACAGGATTTATGTAAATGGGAAACTGCTGGAAACAGATTCCATATAAACGGTGCCCTACAGTAAACAGTGTTTATGTAAACAGTATGCCGCTGGAAACAGATTCTATATAAACGGTGCCCTACAGTAAACAGTGTTTATGTAACCAGCATACTGCTGGAAACTGATTCTATATAAACGGTGCCCTACAGTAAACAGTGTTTATGTAAACGTTATACTGCTGGAAACAGATTCTATATAAATGGTGCCCTACAGTAAACAGTGTTTATGTAAATAGTATACTGCTGGAAACAGATTCTATATAAACGGTGCCCTACAGTAAACCGTATTTATGTAAATGATAAACTGCTGGAAACAGATTCTAGAAACGGGTGCCCTACAGTAAACAGTGTTTATGTAAACAGTATACTGCTGAAAACAGAATCTATATAAAGGGTGCTCTACAGTAAACAGGATTTATGTAAATGGTAAACTGCTGGAAACAGATACCATATAAACGGTTCCCTACAGTAAACAGTGTTTATGTAAACAGTATGCCGCTGGAAACAGATTCTATATAAACGGTGCTCTACAGTAACAGTGTTTATGTAAACAGTATACTGCTGTAAACAGATTCTATATAAACGGTGCCCTAAAGTAAACAGTGTTTATGTAAACAGTATCCTGCTGGAAACAGATTCTATATAAACGGTGCCCTGCAGTAAACAGTGTTTATGTAAACAGTGTACTGCTGGAAACAGATTCTATATAAACGGTGCCCTACAGTAAACAGTATTGATGTAAATGGTAAACTGCTGGAAACAGATTCAATATAAACGATGCCCTACAGAAAACAGTGTTTATGGAAACAGTATACTGCTGGAAACAGATTCTTTTTAAACGGTGCCCTACAGTAAACAGTGTTTATGTAAACAGTATACTGTTGGAAACAGATTCTATATAAACGGTGCCCTACAGTAAACAGTGTTTATGTAACCAGCATACTGCTGGAAACTGATTCTATATAAACGGTGCCCTACAGTAAACAGTGTTTATGTAACCAGTATACTGCTGGAAACTGATTCCATATAAACGGTGCTCTCCAGTAAACAGTATTTATGTAAACGGTAAACTGCTGGAAACAGATTCTATATCAATGGTGCTCTGCAGTAAACAGTATTTATGTAAATGGTACACTGCTGGAAACAGATTCTATATAAACGGTGCTCTACGGTAAACAGTGTTTATGTAAACGTTATACTGCTGGAAACAGATTCTATATAAACGGTGCCCTACAGTAAACAGTGTTTATGTAAATAGTATACTGCTGGAAACAGATTCTATATAAACGGTGCACTACAGTAAACAATGTTTATGTAAACGGCATACTGCTGGAAACAGATTCTATATAAACGGTGCCCTACAGTAAACAGTGTTTATGTAAACAGTATACTGCTGGAAACAGATTCTATATACACGGTGTTCTACAGTAAACAGTGTTTATGTAACCAGTATACTGCTGGAAACAGATTCTATATAAAAGGTGCTCTATAGTAAACAGTATTTATGCAAATGGTAAACTGCTGGAAACAGATTCTATATAAACGGTGCTCTACAGCAAACAGTAATTATGTAAATGGTAAAATGCTGGAAACAGATTCTATATAAAAGGTGCACTACAGTAAACAGTGTTTATGTACACATTATACTGCTGGAAACAGATTCTATATAAACGGTGCACTACAGTAAACAGTGTTTATGTACACATTATACTGCTGTAAACAGATTCCATATAAACGGTGCTCTACGGTAAACAGTGTTTATGTAAACGGTATACTGCTGGAAACAGATTCTATATAAACGGTGCCCTCCAGTAAACAGTGTTTATGTAAACAGTATACTGCTGGAAACAGATTCTATATAAACGGTGCCCGACAGTAAACAGTGTTTATGTAAACGGTATACTGCTGGAAACAGATTCTATATAAACGGTGCCCTACAGTAAACAGTGTTTATGTAAACAGTATACTGCTGGAAACAGATTCTATATAACCGGTGTTCCACAGTAAACAGTGTTTATGTCACCAGTATACTACAAGAAACAGATTCTATATAAACGGTGCTCTACAGTAAACAGTATTTATCTAATCAGTATACTGCTGGAAGCAGATTCTATATAAACGGTGCTCTACGGTAAACAGTGTTTATGCAAATAGTATACTGCTGGAAACAGTTTCTATATAAATGGTGCTCTACAGTAAACCATGTTTATGTAACCAGTATACTGCTGGAAACAGATTCTATATAAACGGTGCCCTACAGTAAACAGTGTTTATGTAAACGGCATACAGCTGGAATCAGATTCTATATAAACGGTGCCCGACAGTAAACAGTATTTACGTAAACAGTTTACTGCTGGAAACATATTCTATATAAACGGTGCTCTACAGTAAACAGTATTTATGTAAACAGTTTACTGCTGGAAACAGATTCAATATAAACGATGCCCTACAGTAAACAGTGTTTATGTAAACAGTATACTGCTGGAAACAGATTCTTTTTAAACGGGGCCCTACAGTAAACAGTGTTTTTGTAAACAGTATACTGTTGGAAACAGATTCTATATAAACGGTGCTCTACAGTCAACAGTGTTTCTGAAAACAGTATACTGCTGGAAACAGATTCTATATAAACGGTGCTCGACAGTAAACATTGCTTATGTACACAGTATACTACTGGAAACAGATTCTGGAAACAGAATCTGGAAACAGATTACAGTAAACAGTGTTTCTGAAAACAGTATACTGCTGGAAACAGATTCTATATAAACGGTGCTCGACAGTAAACAGTGTTTATGTACACAGTATACTGCTGGAAACAGATTCTACGGTGCTCAACAGTAAACAGTGTTTATGTAAACAGTAAACTGCTGGAAACAGATTCAATATAGAACATAGAACATAGAACAATACAGCGCAGTACAGGCCCTTCGGCCCACGATGTTGCACCGAAACAAAAGCCATCTAACCTACACTATGCCATTATCATCCATATGTTTATCCAATAAACTTTTAAATGCCCTCAATTTTGGCGAGTTCACTACTGTAGCAGGTAGGGCATTCCACGGCCTCCCTACTCTTTGCGTAAAGAACCTACCTCTGACCTCTGTCCTATATCTATTACCCCTCAGTTTAAAGTTATGTCCCCTCGTGCCAGCCATATACATCCGCTGGAGAAGGCTCTCACTGTCCACCCTATCCAACCCCCTGATCATTTTGTATGCCTCTATTAAGTCTCCTCTTAACCTTCTTCTCTCCAACGAAAACAACCTCAAGTCCGTCAGCCTTTCCTCATAAGATTTTCCCTCCATACCAGGCAACATCCTGGTAAATCTCCTCTGCACCCGCTCCAAAGCCTCCACGTCCTTCCTATAATGCGGTGACCAGAACTGTACGCAATACTCCAAATGCGGCCGGACCAGAGTTCTGTACAGCTGCAACATGACCTCCCGACTCCGGAACTCAATCCCTCTACCAATAAAGGCCAACACTCCATAGGCCTTCTTCACAACCCTATCAACCTGGGTGGCAACTTTTAGGGATCTATGTACATGGACACCTAGATCCCTCTGCTCAGCCACACTTTCAAGAACTTTACCATTAGCCAAATATTCCGCATTCCTGTTATTCCTTCCAAAGTGAATCACCTCACACTTCTCTACATTAAACTCCATTTGCCACCTCTCAGCCCAGCTCTGCAGCTTATCTATATCCCTCTGTAACCTGCTACATCCTTCCACACTATCGACAACACCACCGACTTTAGTATCATCTGCAAATTTACTCACCCACCCTTCTGTGCCTTCCTCTAGATCATTGATAAAAATGACAAACAGCAACGGCCCCAGAACAGGTCCTTGTGGTACTCCACTTGTGACTGTACTCCATTCTGAACATTTCCCATCAACCACCACCCTCTGTCGTCTTTCAGCTAGCCAATTTCTGATCCACATCTCTAAATCACTCTCAATCCCCAGCCTCCGTATTTTTTGCAATAGCCTACCGTGGGGAACCTTATCAAACGCTTTGCTGAAATCCATATACACCACATCAACTGCTCTACCCTCGTCTACCTGTTCAGTCACCTTCTCAAAGAACTCAATAAGGTTTGTGAGGCATGACCTACCCTTCACAAAGCCATGCTGACTATCCCTGATCATATCATTCCTATCTAGATGATTATAAATCTTGTCCCTTATAATCCCCTCCAAGACTTTACCCACTACAGACGTGAGGCTCACCGGTCTATAGTTGCCGGGGTTGTCTCTGCTCCCCTTTTTGAACAAAGGGACCACATTTGCTGTCCTCCAGTCCACTGGCACTATTCCTGTAGCCAATGATGACATAAAAATCAAAGCCAAAGGTCCAGCAATCTCTTCCCTGGCCTCCCATAGAATCCTAGGATAAATCCCATCAGGTCCCGGGGACTTATCTATTTTCAGCCTGTCCAGAATTGCCAACACCTCTTCCCTACGTACCTCAATGCCATCTATTCTATTAGCCTGTGGCTCAGCATTCTCCTCCACAACATTATCTTTTTCCTGAGTGAATACTGACGAAAAATATTCATTTAGTATCTCGCCTATCTCTTCAGACTCCACACACAATTTCCCATCCCTGTCCTTGACTGGTCCTACTCTTTCCCTAGTCATTCGCTTATTCCTGACATACCTATAGAAAGCTTTTGGGTTTTCCTTGATCCTTCCTGCCAAATACTTCTCATGTCCCCTCCTTGCTCGTCTTAGCTCTCTCTTTAGATCCTTCCTCGCTACCTTGTAACTATCCATCGCCCCAACCGAAACTTCACACTTCATCTTCACATAGGCCTCCTTCTTCCTCTTAACAAGAGATTCCACTTCACTGGTAAACCACGGTTCCCTCGCTCGACGCCTTCCTCCCTGTCTGACCGGTACATACTTATCAAGAACACGCAGTAGCTGATCCTTGAACAAGCCCCACTTAGTAGCTGATCCTTGAACAAGCCCCACTTATAGCTGATCCTTGAACAAGCCCCACTTATTATAATAATATTATAATAATATAAACGATGCCCTACAGTAAACAGTGTTTATGTAAACAGTATACTGCTGGAAACAGATTATATATAAACGGTGCTCGACAGTAAACAGTATTTATGTAAACAGTATACTGCTGAAAACAGATTCTATATAAACGGTGCTCTTCAGTAAACAGTGTTTATGTAACCAGTATACTGCTGGAAACAGATTCTATATTAACGGTGCTCTACACTAAACAGTATTTATGTAAATGGTAAACTGCTGGAAACAGATTCTACATAAACGGTGCTCTAGAGTAAACAGTGTTTATATAAACAGTATACTGCTGGAAACAGATTCTATATAAACGGTGCTCTACAGTAAACAGTATTTATGTAAATGGTAAACTACTGGAAACAGATTCTATATAACGGGTGCCCTACAGTAAACAGTGTTTATGTAAACAGTATACTGCTGAAAACAGAATCTATATAAACGGTGCTCTACAGTAAACAGGATTTATGTAAATGGTAAACTGCTGGAAACAGATTCCATATAAACGGTGCCCTACAGTAAACAGTGTTTATGTAAACAGTATGCCGCTGGAAACAGATTCTATATAAACGGTGCTCTACAGTAAACAGTGTTTATGTAAACAGTATACTGCTGGAAACAGATTCTATATAAACGGTGCCCTACAGTAAACAGTGTTTATGTAAACAGTATACTGCTGGAAACAGATTCTATATAAACGGTGTTCTACAGTAAACAGTGTTTATGTAACCAGTATACTGCTGGAAACAGATTCTATATAAACGGTGCTCTATAGTAAACAGTATTTATGCAAATGGTAAACTGCTGGAAACAGATTCTATATAAACGGTGCTCTACAGTAAACAGTGTTTATGTAAACAGTATACTGCTGGAAACAGATTCTATATAAACGGCGCCCTACAGTAAACAGTGTTTATGTAAACGGTAAACTGCTGATAACAGACTCTATATAAATGGTTCCTACAGTAAACAACGTTTATGTAAACAGTATACTGCTGGAAACAGATTCTATATAAACGGTGCTCTACAGTAAACAGTATTTATGTAAATGGTAAACTGCTGGAAACAGATTCTATATAAACGGTGCTCTACAGCAAACAGTAATTATGTAAATGGTAAAATGCTGGAAAAAGATTCTATATAAACGGTGCCCTACAGTAAACATTGTTTATGTAAACGGTAAACTGCTGGAAACAGATTCTATATAAACGGTGCCCTACAGTAAACAGTGTTTATGTAACCAGCATACTGCTGGAAACAGATTCTATATAAACGGTGCTCTAAAGCAAACAGTAATTATGTAAATTGTAAAATGCTGGAAACAGATTCTATATAAACGGTGCACTACAGTAAACAGTGTTTATGTAAACAGTATACTGCTGAAAACAGAATCTATATAAACGGTGCTCTACAGTAAACAGGATTTATGTAAATGGTAAACTGCTGGAAACAGATTCCATATAAACGGTGCCCTACAGTAAACAGTGTTTATGTAAACGGCAAACTGCTGAAAACAGACTCTATATAAATGGTTCCTACAGTAAACAACGTTTATGTAAACGGTATACTGCTGGAAACAGATTCTATGTAAACGGTGCCCTACAGTAAACAGTGTTTATGTAACCAGCATACTGCTGGAAACAGATTCTATATAAACGGTGCTCTACAGCAAACAGTAATTATGTAAATGGTAAAATGCTGGAAACAGATTCTATATAAACGGTGCTCTACAGTAAACAGTGTGTATGTACACATTATACTGCTGTAAACAGATTCTATATAAACGGTGCTCTACAGTAAACAGTGTTTATGTAAACAGTATACTGCTGGAAACAGATTCTATATAAACGGTGCTCTACAGTAAACAGTGTTTATGTAAATTGTAAAATGCTGGATACAGATTCTATATAAACGGTGCTCCACAGCAAACAGTGTTTATGTAAACAGTATACTGCTGGAAACAGATTCTATATAAACGGTGCCCTACAGTAAACAGTGTTTATGTAAACAATATACTGCTGGAAACAGATTCTATATAAACGGTGCCCTACAGTAAACAGTGTTTATATAAACGCCATACTGCTGGAAACAGATTCTATATAAACGGTGCTCTACAGTAAACAGTGTTTATGTAAACGGTATACTGCCGGAAACAAATTCTATATAAACGGTGCCCTACTGTAAACAGTATTTATGTAAATAGTAAAATGCTGGAAACAGATTCTATATAAACGGTGCTCTTCAGTAAACAGTATTTATGTAAACGATATACTGCTGGAAGCAGATTCCATATCAACGGTGGTCTACAGTAAACAGTGTTTATGTAAACGGTATACTGCTGGAAATAGATTCCATATAATCGGTGCTCTACAGTAAACTGTATTTATGTAAATGGTAAAATGCTGGAAACAGATTCTATAAAAACGGTGCTCTACAGTAAGCAGTATTTATGTAAACAGTAAACTGCTGGAAACCGATTCTATATAAACGGAGCCCTACAGTAAACAGCGTTTATGTAAACAGTATACTGCTGGAAACAGATTCTATATAAACGGTGCCCTACAGTAAACAGTGTTTATGTAAACAGTATACTGCTGGAAACAGATTCTATATAAACGGTGCCCTACAGTAAACAGTGTTTATCTAAACGGTATACTGCTGGAAACAGATTGTATGTAAACGGTGCCCTACATTAAACAGTGTTTGTGTAACCAGTATATTGCTGGAAGCTGATTCTATATAAACGGTGCCCTACAGTAAATAGTGTTTATGTAACCAGCATACTGCTGGAAACTGATGCTATATAAACGGTGCCCTACATTAAACAGTGTTTATGTAACCAGTATACTGCTGGAAACTGATTCTATATAAACGGTGCTCTGCAGTAAACAGTATTTATGTAAACGGTAAAGTTCTGGAAACAGATTTTATATAAAAGGTGCTCTACAATAAACTATTTTTATGTAAATGGTACACTGCTGGAAGCAGATTCTATATAAAGGGTGCTCTACGGTAAACAGTGTTTATGTAAACGGTATACTGCTGGAAACAGATTCTATATAAACGGTGCCCTCCAGTAAACAGTGTTTATGTAAACAGTATACTGCTGGAAACAGATTCTATATAAACGGTGCCCGACAGTAAACAGTGTTTATGTAAACGGCATACTGCTGGAAACAGATTCTATATAAACGGTGCCCGACAGTAAACAGTGTTTATGTAAACGGCATACTGCTGGAAACAGATTTTATATAAACGGTGCCCTAAAGTAAACAGTGTTTATGTAAATAGTATACTGCTGGAAACAGATTCTATATAAACGGTGTTCCACAGTAAACAGTGTTTATGTCACCAGTATACTGCAAGAAACAGATTCTATATAAACGGTGCTCTACAGTAAACAGTATTTATGCAAATGGTAAACTGCTGGAAACTGAATCTATATAAACGGTGCTCTACAGTAAACAGTGTTTATGTAAACAGTATACTGCTGGAAACAGATTCTATATAAACGGTGCCCTACAGTAAACAGTGTTTATGTAAACAGTAAACTGCTGAAAACAGACTCTATATAAACGGTGCCCTACAGTAAACAGTGTTTATGTAAACAGTATACTGCTGGAAACAGATTCTATATAAACGGTGCACTACAGTAAACAGTATTTATGTAAATGGTAAACTGCTGGAAACAGATTCTATATAAACGGTGCCCTACAGTAAACAGTATTTATGTAACCAACATCCTGCTGGAAACTGATTCTATATAAACGGTGCTCTCCAGTAAACAGTGTTTATGTAACCAGTATACTGCTGGAAACTGATTCTATATAAACGGTGCTCTACAGTAAAAAGTATTTATGTAAACGGTTTACTGCTGGAAACAGATTCTATATAAACGGTGCTCTACGGTAAACAGTGTTTATGTAAACAGTATACTGCTGGAAACAGATTCTATATAATCGGTGCTTACAGTAAACAATGTTTATGGAACCAGTATACTGCTGGAAAAAGATTCTATATAAACGGTGCTCTACAGTAAACAGTATTTATGTAAATGGTAAACTGCTGGAAACAGATTCTATATAAACGGTGCCCTACAGTAAACAGTGTTTATGTAAACAGTATACTGCAGGAAACAGATTCTATATAATCGGTGCTTACAGTAAACAATGTTCATGTCATTTGTCTATATATGTGTTTCTGGAACATACCTCTTCATTCATCTGAGGAAGGAGCAGCGCTCCGAAAGCTAGTGACATCGAAACAAACCTGTTGGACTTTCACCTGGTGTTGTAAGACTTCTTACTGCACATAAACACTGTTTACTGTAGAGCACCGTTTATATCGAATCTGTTTCCAGCAGCATACTGTTTACATAAACACTGTTTAGTGTAGAGCACCGTTTATATAGAATCTGTTTCCAGCAGCATACTGTTTACATAAACACTGTTTACAGTAGGGCACCGTTTATATAGAATCTGTTCCCAGCAGCATACTGTTTACATAAACAGTGTTTACTGTAGAGCACCGTTTATATAGAATCTGTTTCCAGCAGCATACTGTTTACATAAACACTGTTTAGTGTAGAGCACCGTTTATATAGAATCTGTTTCCAGCAGTTTACCATTTACTTAAATACTGTTTACTGTAGAGCACCGTTTATATGGAATCTGTTTCCAGCAGTTTACCATTTACTTAAATACTGTTTACGGAGAGCACCGTTTATATAGAATCTGTTTCCAGCAGTATTCCGTTTACATAAATACTGGTTACTGTAGAGCACCGTTTATATAGAATCTGTTTCCAGCAGTATACAGTTTACATAAACACTGTTTACTGTAGGGCACCATTTATATAGAATCAGTTTCCAGCAGTATACTGGTTACATACACACTGTTTACTGTAGGGCACCGTTTATATAGAATCTGTTTCCAGCAGTTTACCATTTACAAAAATACTGTTTACTATAGAGCACCGTTTATATAGAATCTGTTTCCAGCAGTATACTGTTTTCATAAACACTGTTTACTGTTGAGCACCGTTTATATAGAATCTGTTTCCAGCAGTTTACCATTTACATAAGTACTGTTTACGTAGAGCACCGTTTATATAGAATCTGTTTCCAGCAGTGTACTGGTTACATAAACACTGTTTACTGTAGAGCACCGTTTATATAGATTCTGTTTCCAGCAGTATACTGTTTACATAAAGACTGTTTGCTGTCGGGCACCGTTGATATAGATTCTGTTTCCAGTAGTATACCGTTTCCTTAAACACTGTTTACTGTAGGGCACCGTTTATATAGAATCTGTTTCCAGCAGTATACTGTTTACATAAACACTGTTTCCTGTAGGGCACCGTTTATATAGAATCTGTTTCCAGCAGTTAACCATTTACATAAATATTGTTTACTATAGAGCACCGTTTATATAGAATCTGTTTCCAGCATTATATAATTTTCATAAGTACTGTTTACTGTAGATCACCGTTTACATAGAATCTGTTTCCAGCAGTATTCCATTTACATACATACTGTTTACTGTAGAGCACCGTTTATATAGAATCAGTTTCCAGCAGTATACTGGTTACATACACACTGTTTACTGTAGCGCACCGTACAGATAGAATCAGTTTCCAACTGTATGCTGGTTACATAAACACTGTTTACTGTAGGGCACCGTTTCTATAGAATCTGTTTCCAGCAGTTTACCATTTACATAAATATTGTTTACTCTAGAGCACCGTTTATATAGAATCTGTTTCCAGCAGTACACTGTTTACATAAACACTGATTACTGTAGAGCACCGTTTATATAGAATCTGTTTCCAGCAGTTTACCATTTACATAAATACTGTTTACTGTAGAGCACCATTTATATAGAATCTGTTTCCAGCAGTCTACTGGTTACATAAACAATGTTTACTGTAGAGCACCGTTTATATAGAATCTGTTTCCAGCAGTATAACATTTACATAAATATTGTTTACTGTAGAGCACCTTTTAAATATAATCTGTTTCCAGCAGAATACCGTTTACATAAATACTGTTTACTGTAGAGCACCGTTTATACAGAATCATTTTCCAGCAATATACTGGTTATATAAACACTGTTTACTGTAGCGCACCATTTATATAGAATCAATTTCCAGCAGTATGCTGGTTACATAACCACGGTTTACTGTAGGGCACCATTTATATAGAATCCGTTTCCAGCAGTATACTGGTTACATAAACACTGTTTAATGTAGGGCTCCGTTTATATACAACCTGTTTCCAGCAGTATACCGTTTACATAAACACTGTTTACTGTAGGGCACCGTTTATATAGAAACTGTTTCCAGCAGTATACTGTTTACATAAACACTGTTTACTGTAGAGCACCGTTTATATAGAATCTGTTTCCAGCAGTATACTGTTTACATAAATACTGTTTACTGTAGAGCACTGTTTATATAGAATCAGTTTCCAGCAGTATGCTGGTTACATAAACACTGTTTACCGTAGGGCACCGTTTATATAGAATCTGTTTCCAGCAGTATACCATTTACATAAATACTGTTTACTGTAGAGCACCGTCTTTTTTTATAGAATCTGTTTCCAGCAGTATACTGTTTAGATAAACACTGTTGACTGTAGAGCACTGTTTATATAGAATCTGTTTCCAGCAGTATACTGTTTACATAAACACTGTTTACCGTAGAGCACCGTTTATATAGAATCTGTTTCCAGCAGTATACCATTTACATAAATACTGTTTACTGTATAGCACCGTTTTTTTTTATAGAATCTGTTTCCAGCAGTATACCGTTTACATAAATACTGTTTACTGTAGGGCTCCGTTTATATAGAATCTGTTTCCAGCAGTATACTGTTTACATAAACACTGTTTACCGTAGAGCACCTTTTATATAAAATCTGTTTCCAGCAGTATACTGTTTACATAAATACTGTTTACTGTACAGCACCGTTCATATAGAACCAGTTTCCAGCAGTATACTGGTTACATAAACACTGTTTACTGTAGCGCACCGTATATATAGAATCAGTTTCCAGCAGTATGCTGTTTACATAAACACTGTTTACCGTAGGGCACCGTTTATATAGAATCTGTTTCCAGCAGTATACCATTTACATAAATACTGTTTACTGTAGAGCACCGTTTATATAGAATCTGTTTCCAGCAGTATACTGTTTACATAAACACTGTTTACCGTAGAGCACCGTTTATATAAAATCTGTTTCCAGCAGTATACTGTTTACATAAATACTGTTTACTGTAGAGCACCGTTCATATAGAATCAGTTTCCAGCAGTATACTGGTTACATAAACACTGTTTACTGTAGCGCACCGTATATATAGAATCAGTTTCCAGCAGTATGCTGGTTACATAAACACTGTTTACTGTAGGGCACCGTTTATATAGAATCTGTTTCCAGCAGTTTACCATTTACATAAATATTGTTTACTATAGAGCACCGTTTATATAGAATCTGTTTCCAGCAGTATACTGTTTACATAAACACTGTTTACTGTAGAGCACCGTTTATATAGAATCTGTTTCCAGCAGTTTACCATTTACATAAATACTGTTTACTGTAGAGCACCGTTTATATAGAATCTGTTTCCAGCAGTATACTGGTTCCATAAACAATGTTTACTGTAGAACACCGTTTATATAGAATCTGTTTCCAGCAGCATACTGTTTTCATAAACACTGTTTACTGTAGGGATCCGTTTATATAGAATATGTTTCCAGCTGTATACCGTTTACATAAACACTGTTTACTGTAGGGTACCGTTTATATAGAATCTGTTTCCAGCAGTATTCTGTTAACATAAACACTGTTTACCGTAGAGCACCGTTTATATAGAATCTGTTTCCAGCAGTATACTGTTTACATAAATACTGTTTACTGTAGAGCACCGTTTATATAGAATCTGTTTCCAGCAGTATACCGTTTTCATAAACTGTGTATACTGTAGAGCACAATTTATATAGAATCTGTTTCCAGCAGTGTACCGTTTACATAAACGTTGTTTACTGTAGGGCATCGTTTATATAGAATCAGTTTCCAGCAGTATACTGTTTACATAAACACAATGTGGAGATGCCGGCGTTGGACTGGGGTGAGCACAGTACGAAGTCTTACAACACCAGGTTAAAGTCCAACAGGTTTGTTTCGATGTCACTAGCTTTCGGAGCGCTGCTCCTTCCTCAGGTGAATGAAGAGGTATGTTCCATAAACACATATATAGACAAATTCAAAGATGCCAAACAATGCATGCAATGCGACCATTAGCGGGTGATTAAATCTTTACAGATCCAGAGATGGGGTGACCCCAGGTTAAAGAGGTGTGAGTTGCATCAAGCCAGGACAGTTGGTAGGATTTCGTCCAACGTTGTCTCCCTCAAACGCTGCAGGAAAGGATGTCCCGAAGCGTGGTACATTGGCGAGACCATGCAAACGCTGCGACAACGAATGAACGGACATCGCGCAACAATCACCAGGCAGGAATGTTCCCTTTCAGTCGGGGAACACTTCAGCAGTCAAGGGCATTCAGCCTCTGATCTCCGGGTAAGCGTTCTCCAAGGCGGCCTTCAGGACCCGCGACAACGCAGAATCGCTGAGCATAAACTTATAGCCAAGTTCCGCACACATGAGTGCGGCCTCAACCGGGACCTGGGATTCATGTCGCATTACACTCATCCCCCACCACCTGGCCTGCGAAATCCTACCAACTGTCCTGGCTTGATGCAATTCACAACTCTTTAACCTGGGGACACCCCATCTCTGGATCTGTAAAGATTTAATCACCTGCTCATGGTCGCATTCCATGCATTGTTTGGCATCTTTGAATTTGTCTATATATGTGTTTCTGGAACATACCTCTTCATTCACCTGAGGAAGGAGCAGAGCTCCGAAAGCTAGTGACATCGAAACAAACCTGTTGGACTTTCACCTGGTGTTGTAAGACTTCTTACTGCACATAAACACTGTTTACTGTAGAGCACCGTTTATATCGAATCTGTTTCCAGCAGCATACTGTTTACATAAACACTGTTTACTGTAGAGCACCGTTTATATAGAATCTGTTTCCAGCAGTATACTGTTTACATAAACACTGTTTACTGTAGAGCACCGTTTATATAGAATCTGTTTCCAGCAGTATACTGTTTACATAAAAACTGTTGACTGTAGGGCAACGTTTATATTGAATCTGTTTCCATACGGTTACCACTTACATAAATACTGTTTACTGTAAGGCACCATTTATATAGAATCTGTTTCCAGCGGTATACTGTTTACATAAATACTGTTTACTGTAGAGCACCGTTTATATAGAATCTGTTTCCAGCAGTATACCGTTTACATAAACACTGTTTACTGTAGGGCACCGTTTATATAGAATATGTTTCCAGCAGTATTCTGTTTACATAAACACTGTTTACTGTCGAGCACCGTTTATATATAATTTGTTTCCAGCAGCATACTGTTTACATAAACACTGTTTAGTGTAGAGCACCATTTATATAGAATCTGTTTTCAGCAGTTTACCATTTACATAAATAATGTTTACTGTTAAGCACTGTTTATATAGAATCTGTTTCCAGCAGTATACTGTTTGACATAAACACTGATTACTGTAGGGCACCGTTTATATAGAATCTGTTTTCAGCAGTTTACCATTTACATAAATAATGTTTACTGTAGAGCACTGTTTATATAGAATCTGTTTCCAGCAGTATACTGTTTACATAAACACTGTTTAATGTAGAGCACCGTGAAAATAGAATCAGTTTCCAGCAATATAGTGTTTACATAAACACTGTTTTCTGTCGGGCACCGTTGATATAGAATCTGTTTCCAGCAGTTTACAATTTACATAAATACTGATTACTGTCGAGCACCGTTTATATAGAATCTGTTTCCAGCAGTATACTGTTTACATAAACACTGTTTAATGTAGAGCACCGTGAAAATAGAATCAGTTTCCAGCAATATACTGTTTACATAAACACTGTTTACTGTAGGGCACCGTGTATATACAATCTGTTTCCAGCAGTATACCGTTTACATAAACACTGTTTACTGTGGGGCACCGTTTATATAGAATCTGTTTCCAGCAGTATACTGTTTACATAAACACTGTTTACCGTAGAGCACCGTTTATATAAAATCTGTTTCCAGCAGTATACTGTTTACATAACAACTGTTTACTGTAGAGCACCGTTCATATAAAATCAGTTTCCAGCAGTATACTGGTTACATAAACACTGTTTACTGTAGAGCACCGTATATATAGAATCAGTTTCCAGCAGTATACTGTTTACATAAATACTGTTTACTGTAGAGCACCGTTTATATAGAATCTGTTTCCAGCAGTATACCGTTTTCATAAACTGTGTATACTGTAGAGCACCATTTATATAGAATCTGTTTCCAGCAGTGTACCGTTTACATAAACGTTGTTTACTGTGGGGCATCGTTTATATAGAATCAGTTTCCAGCAGTATACTGTTTACATAAACACAATGTGGAGATGCCCGCGTTGGACTGGGGTGAGCACAGTACGAAGTCTTACAACACCAGGTTAAAGTCCAACAGGTTTGTTTCGATGTCACTAGCTTTTGGAGCGCTGCTCCTTCCTCAGGTGAATGAAGAGGTATGTTCCAGAAACACATATATAGACAAATTCAAAGATGCCAAACAATGCACGGAATGCAACCATTAGCGGGTGATTAAATCTTTACAGATCCAGAGATGGGGTGACCATAGGTTAAAGAGGTGTGAATTGCATCAAGCCAGGACAGTTGGTACAATTTCGGCCAACGTTGTCTCCCTCATACGCTGCAGGAAAGGATGTACCGAAGCGTGGTACATTGGCGAGACCATGCAGACGCTGCGACAACGAATGAACGGACATCGCGCAACAATCACTAGGCAGGAATGTACCCTTCTAGTCGGGGAACACTTCAGCAGTCAAGGGCATTCAGCCTCTGATCTCCGGGTAAGCATTCTCCAAGGCGGCCTTCAGGACCCGCGACAACGCAGAATCGCCGAGCATAAACTTATAGCCAAGTTCCGCACACATGAGTGCGGCCTCAACCGGGACCTGGGATTCATGTCGCATTACACTCATCCCCCACCACCTGGCCTGCGAAATCCTACCAACTGTCCTGGCTTGATGCAATTCACAACTCTTTAACTTGGGGACACCCCATCTCTGGATCTGTAAAGATTTAATCACCTGCTCATGGTCGCATTCCATGCATTGTTTGGCATCTTTGAATTTGTCTATATATGTGTTTCTGGAACATACCTCTTCATTCACCTGAGGAAGGAGCAGCGCTCCGAAAGCTAGTGACATCGAAACAAACCTGTTGGACTTTCACCTGGTGTTGTAAGACTTCTTACTGCACATAAACACTGTTTACTGTAGAGCACCGTTTATATCGAATCTGTTTCCAGCAGCATACTGTTTACATAAACACTGTTTAGTGTAGAGCACCGTTTATATAAAATCTGTTTCCAGCAGTTTACCATTTACATAAATACTGTTTACTGTGGAGAACCGTTTATATAGAATCTCTTTCCAGCAGTATACTGTTTACATAAACACTGTTTACTGTAGGGCACCGTTTATATAGAATCTGTTTCCAGCAGTATACTGTTTACATAAACACTGTTTACTGTAGTGCACCGTTTATAGAGGATCTGTTTCCAGCAGTGTACTGGTTACATAAACACTGTTTACCGTAGAGCACCGTTTATATAAAATCTGTTTCCAGCAGTATAACATTTACATAAATACTGTTTACTGTAGAGCACCGTTTATATAGAATCTGTTTCCAGCAGTATTCTGGTTAAATACACACTGTTTACTGTAGGGCACCGTTTATATAGAATCTGTTTCCAGCAGTATACTGTTTACATAAACACTGTTTACTGTAGGGCACCGTTTATAGAGGATCTGTTTCCAGCAGTTTACAATTTACATAAATACTGTTTGCTGTCGAGCACCGTTTATATAAAATATGTTTCCAGCAGTATACTGTTGACCTAAACACTGTTTACTGTAGAGCACTGTTTATATAGAATCTGTTTCCAGCAGTTTACCATTTACATAAATACTGTTTACGTAGAGCACCGTTTATATAGAATCTGTTTCCAGCAGTATACTGTTTACATAAACACTGTTTACTGTAGAGCACCGTTTATATAGAATCTGTTTCCAGCAGTTTATCATTTACATAAATACTGTTTATGTAGAGCACCGTTTATATAGAATCTGTTTCCAGCAGTGTACTGGTTACATAAACACTGTTTACCGTAGAGCACCTTTTATATAAAATCTGTTTCCAGCAGTATAACATTTACATAAATACTGTTTACTGTAGAGCACCGTTTATATAGAATCTGTTTAAGAAGTATTCTGGTTACATACACACTGTTTACTGTAGGGCACCGTTTATATAGAATCTGTTTCCAGCAGTTTACCATTTACATAAATACTGTTTACTATAGAGCACCGTTTATATAGAATCTGTTTACAGCAGTATACTGTTTACATAAACACTGTTTACTGTTGAGCACCGTTTATATAGAATCTGTTTCCAGCAGTATACAGTTTACATAAACACTGTTTACTGTAGGGCACCGTTTATATAGAATCTGTTTCCAGCAGTATACTGTTTACATATACACTGTTTACTGTAGGGCACCGTTTATATAGAATCTGTTTCCAGCAGTATACTGTTTACATAAACACTGTTTACAGCAGGGCACCGTTTTTAGAGAATCTGTTTCCAGCAGTTTACAATTTACATAAATACTGTTTACTGTAGAGCACCGTTTATATAGAATCTGTTTCCAGCAGTATACTGTTTACATAAACACTGTTTACTGTAGAGCACCGTTTATATAGAATCTGTTTCCAGCAGTTTACCATTTAAATAAATACTGTTTATGTAGAGCACCGTTTATATAGAATCTGTTTCCAGCAGTGTACTGGTGACATAAACACTGTTTACCGCAGAGCACAGTTTATATAGAATCTGTTTCCAGCAGTATTCCGTTTACATAAATACTGTTTACTGTAGAGCACCGTTTATGTAGAATCAGTTTCCAGCAGCATGCTGGTTACATACACAGTGTTTACTGTAGGGCACCGTTTATATAGAATCTGTTTCCAGCAGTATACTGTTTACATAAACACTGTTTACTGTTGAGCACCGTTTATATAGAATCTGTTTCCATCAGTATACAGTTTACATAAACACTGTTTACTGTAGGGCACCGTTTATATAGAATCTGTTTCCAGCAGTATACTGTTTACATATACACTGTTTACTGTAGGGCACCGTTTATATAGAATCTGTTTCCAGCAGTATACTGTTTACATAAACACTGTTTACTGTAGAGCACCGTTTATATAGAATCTGTTTCCAGCAGTTTACCATTTACATAAATACTGTTTACGTCGAGCACCGTTTATATAGAATCTGTTTCCAGCAGTGTACTGGTTACATAAACACTGTTTACAGCAGGGCACCGTTTTTAGAGAATCTGTTTCCAGCAGTTTACAATTTACATAAATACTGTTTACTGTAGAGCACCGTTTATATAGAATCTGTTTACAGCAGTATACTGTTTACATAAACACTGTTTACTGTAGAGCACCGTTTATGTAGAATCTGTTTCTAGCAGTTTACCATTTAAATAAATACTGTTTATGTAGAGCACCGTTTATATAGAATCTGTTTCCAGCAGTGTACTGGTGACATAAACACTGTTTACCGTAGAGCACCGTTTATATAGAATCTGTTTCCAGCAGTATTTCGTTTACATAAATACTGTTTACTGTAGAGCACCGTTTATGTAGAATCAGTTTCCAGCAGCATGCTGGTTACATACACAGTGTTTACTGTAGGGCACCGTTTATATAGAATCTGTTTCCAGCAGTTTACCATTTACATAAATACTGTTTACTATAGAGCACCGTTTATATAGAATCTGTTTCCAGCAGTATACTGTTTACATAAACACTGTTTATTGTTGAGCACCGTTTATATAGAATCTGTTTCCAGCAGTATACAGTTTACATAAAAACTGTTTACTGTAGGGCACCGTTTATATAGAATCTGTTTCCAGCAGTATACAGTTTACATAAACACTGTTTACTGTAGAGCACCGTTTATATAGAATCTGTTTCCAGCAGTTTACCATTTACATAAGTACTGTTTACGTAGAGCAGCGTTTATATAGAATCTGTTTCCAGCAGTGTACTGGTTACATAAACACTGTTTACTGTAGAGCATCGTTTATATAGAATCTGTTTCCAGCAGTATACTGTTTACATAAACACTGTTTACTGTAGAGCACCGTTTATATAGAATCTGTTTCCAGCAGTTTACCATTTACATAAATACTGTTTACGTAGAGCACCGTTTATATAGAATCTGTTTCCAGCAGTGTACTGGTTACATAAACACTGTTTACAGTAGGGCACCGTTTATAGAGAATCTGTTTCCAGCAGTTTACAATTTACATAAATACTGTTTACTGTAGAGCACCGTTTATATAGAATCTGTTTCCAGCAGTATACTGTTTACATAAACACAGTTTACTGTAGAGCACCGTTTATATAGAATCTGTTTCAAGCAGCATGCTGTTTACATAAACACTGTTTAGTGTAGAGCACCGTTGATATAGAATCTGTTTCCAGCAGTTTACCATTTACATAAATACGGTTTACTGTAGAGCACCGTTTATATAGAATCTGTTTCCAGCAGTATACTGTTTACATAAAGACTGTTTGCTGTAGGGCATCGTTTATATAGAATCTGTTTCCAGCAGTATACCGTTTACATAAACACTGTTTACTGTAGGGCACCGTTTATATAGAATATGTTTCCAGCAGTATACCATTTACATAAATACTGTTTACTGTGTAGCACCGTTTACATATAATCTGTTTCCAGCAGTATTCCGTTTACATACATACTGTTTACTGTAGAGCACCGTTTATATAGAATCAGTTTCCAGCAGTATACTGGTTACATAAACACTGTTTACTGTAGCGCACCGTTTGTATAGAATCAGTTTCCAGCAGTATGCTGGTTACATAAACACTGTTTACTGGAGGGCACCGTTTATATAGAATCTGTTTCCAGCAGTTTACCATTTACATAAATATTGTTTACTATAGAGCACCGTTTATATAGAATCTGTTTCCAGCAGTATACTGTTTACATAAACACTGATTACAGTAGAGCACCGTTTATACAGAATCTGTTTCCAGCAGTTTACCATTTACATAAATACTGTTTACTATAGAGCACCGTTTATATAGAATCTGTTTCCAGCAGTATACTGTTTACATAAACACTGTTTACTGTTGAGCACCGTTTATATAGAATCTGTTTCCAGCAGTATACAGTTTACATAAACACTGTTTACTGTAGGGCACCGTTTATAAAGAATCTGTTTCCAGCAGTATACTGTTTACATAAACAGTGTTTACTGTAGAGCACCGTTTATATAGAATCTGTTTCCAGCAGTTTACCATTTACTTAAATACTGTTTACTGTAGAGCACCATTTATATAGAATCTGTTTCCAGCAGTATACTGTTTACATATACACTGTTTACTGTAGGGCACCGTTTATATAGAATCTGTTTCCAGCAGTGTACTGTTTACATAAACACTGTTTACTGTAGGTCACCATTTATATAGAATCTGTTTCCAGCAGTTTACAATTTACATAAATACTGTTTACTGAAGAGCACCGTTTATATAGAATCAGTTTCCAGCAGTATACTGTTTACATAAACATTGTTTACTGTAGAGCACCGTTTATATAGAATCTGTTTCCAGCAGTTTACCATTTACATAAGTAATGTTTACGTAGAGCACCGTTTATAAAGAATCTGTTTCCAGCAGTGTACTGGTTACATAAACACTGTTTACAGTAGGGCATCGTTTATAGAGAATCTGTTTCCAGCAGTTTACAATTTACATAAATACTGTTTACTGTAGAGCACCGTTTATATAGAATCTGTTTCCAGCAGTATACTGTTTACATAAACACTGTTTACTGTAGAGCACCGTTTATATAGAATCTGTTTCCAGCAGTTTACCATTTACATAAATGCTGTTTACGTAGAGCACCGTTTATATAGAATCTGTTTCCAGTAGTGTACTGGTTACATAAACACTGTTTACCGTAGAGCACCGTTTATATAGAATCTGTTTCCAGTAGTATACTGGTTACATAAACACTGTTTACTGTAGCGCACCGTTTATATAGAATCAGTTTCCAACAGCATGCTGGTTACATAAACACTGTTTACTGTAGGGCACCGTTTTCTAGAATCTGTTTCCAGCAGTTTACCATTTACATAAATACTGTTTACTATAGAGCACCGTTAGTATATAATCTGTTTCCAGCAGTATCCTGTTTACATAAACACTATTTACTGTTGAGCACCGTTTATATAGAATCTGGTTCCAGCAGTATAGTTTACATAAACACTGTTTACTGTAGGGCACCGTTTATATAGAATCTGTTTCCAGCAGTATACTGTTTACATAAACACTGTTTACTGTAGCGCACCGTTTATATAGAATCTGTTTCAAGCAGCATACTGTTTACATAAACACTGTTTAGTGTAGAGCACCGTTAATATAGAATCTGTTTCCAGCAGTTTACCATTTACATAAATACTGTTTACTGTAGAGCACCGTTTATATAGAATCTGTTTCCTTGCAGTATACTGTTTACATATACACTGTTTACTGTAGGGCACCGTTTATATAGAATCTGTTTCCAGCAGTGTACTGTTTACATAAACACTGTTTACTGTAGGGCACCATTTATATAGAATCTGTTTCCAGCAGTTTACAATTTACATAAATACTGTTTACTGTAGAGCACCGTTTATATAGATTCTGTTTCCAGCGGTATACTGTTTACATAAACATTGTTTACTGTAGAGCACCGTTTATATAGAATCTGTTTCCAGCAGTTTACCATTTACATAAGTACTGTTTACGTAGAGCACCGTTTATATAGAATTTGTTTCCAGCAGTGTACTGGTTACATAAACACTGTTTACTGTAGAGCACCGTTTATATAGAATCTGTTTCCAGCAGTATACTGTTTACATAAAGACTGTTTGCTGTAGGGCACCGTTTATATAGAATCTGTTTCCAGCAGTATACCGTTTACATAAACACTGTTTACTGTAGGGCACCGTTTATATAGAATCTGTTTCCAGCAGTATACTGTTTACATAAACACTGTTTACTGTAGGGCACCGTTTATATAGAATCTGTTTCCAGCAGTTTACCATTCACATAAGTATTGTTTACTATAGAGCACCGTTTATATAGAATCTGTTTCCAGCAGTATACTGTTTACATAAACACTGATTACTGTAGAGCACCGTTTATATAGAATCTGTTTCCAGCAGTTTACCATTTACATAAATACTGTTTACTGTAGAGCACCGTTTATATAGAATCTGTTTCCAGCAGTATACTGGTTACATAAACAATGTTTACTGTAGAACTCCGTTTATATAGAATCTGTTTCCAGCAGAATACTGTTTACATAAACACTGTTTACTGTAGGGCACCGTTTATATAGAATCTGTTTCCAGCAGTATACCGTTTACATAAACACTGTTTACTGTAGGGTACCGTTTATATAGAATCTGTTTCCAGCAGTATACTGTTTACATAAACAATGTTTACTGTAGAGCACCGTTTATACATAATCTGTTTCCAGCAGTATACCATTTACATAAATATTGTTTACTGTAGAGCACCTTTTAAATATAATCTGTTTCCAGCAGTATACCGTTTACATAAATACTGTTTACTGTAGAGCACCGTTTATATAGTATCATTTTCCAGCAATATACTGGTTATATAAACACTGTTTACTGTAGCGCACCGTTTATATAGAATCAATTTCCAGCAGTATGCTGGTTACATAACCACGGTTTACTGTAGGGCACCATTTATATAGAATCCGTTTCCAGCAGTATACTGGTTACATAAACACTGCTCAATGTAGGGCTCCGTTTATATACAACCTGTTTCCAGCAGTATACCGTTTACATAAACACTGTTTACTGTAGGGCACCGTTTATATAAAATCTGTTTCCAGCAGTATACTGTTTACATAAACAGTGTTTACTGCAGAGCACCGTTTATATAGAATCTGTTTCCAGCGGTATACTGTTTACATAAATACTGTTTACTGTAGAGCACCGTTTATATAGAATCTGTTTCCAGCAGTATGCCGTTTACATAAACTGTGTATACTGTAGGGCAACATTGATATAGAATCTGTTTCCAGCAGTGTACTGGTTACATAAACACGGGTTACTGTAGAGCACCGTTTATATAGAATCTGTTTCCAGCAGTATACTGTTTACATAAAGACTGTTTGCTGTAGGGCATCGTTTATATAGAATCTGTTTCCAGCAGTATACCGTTTACATAAACACTGTTTACTGTAGGGCACCGTTTATATAGAATCTGTTTCCAGCAGTATACCATTTACATAAATACTGTTTACTGTGGAGCACCGTTTACATATAATCTGTTTCCAGCAGTATTCCGTTTACATACATACTGTTTACTGTAGAGCACCGTTTATATAGAATCAGTTTCCAGCAGTATACTGGTTACATAAACACTGTTTACTGTAGCGCACCGTTTGTATAGAATCAGTTTCCAGCAGTATGCTGGTTACATAAACACTGTTTACTGGAGGGCACCGTTTATATAGAATCTGTTTCCAGCAGTTTATCATTTACATAAATATTGTTTACTATAGAGCACCGTTTATATAGAATCTGTTTCCAGCAGTATACTGTTTACATAAACACTGATTACAGTCGAGCACCGTTTATACAGAATCTGTTTCCAGCAGTTTACCATTTAAATAAATACTGTTTACTATAGAGCACCGTTTATATAGAATCTGTTTCCAGCAGTATACTGTTTACATAAACACTGTTTACTGTTGAGCACCGTTTATATAGAATCTGTTTCCAGCAGTATACAGTTTACATAAACACTGTTTACTGTAGGGCACCGTTTATAAAGAATCTGTTTCCAGCAGTATACTGTTTACATAAACAGTGTTTACTGTAGAGCACCGTTTATATAGAATCTGTTTCCAGCAGCATACTGTTTACATAAACACTGTTTACTGTAGAGCACCATTTATATAGAATCTGTTTCCAGCAGTATACTGTTTACATAAACAGTGTTTACTGTAGAGCACCGTTGATATAGAATCTGTTTCCAGCAGTTTACCATTTACTTAAATACTGTTTACTGTAGAGCACCATTTATATAGAATCTGTTTCCAGCAGTATACTGTTTACATATACACTGTTTACTGTAGGGCACCGTTTATATAGAATCTGTTTCCAGCAGTGTACTGTTTACATAAACACTGTTTACTGTAGGGCACCATTTATATAGAATCTGTTTCCAGCAGTTTACAATTTACATAAATACTGTTTACTGAAGAGCACCGTTTATATAGAATCAGTTTCCAGCAGTATACTGTTTACATAAACACTGTTTACTGTAGAGCACCGTTTATATAGAATCTGTTTCCAGCAGTTTACCATTTACATAAATGCTGTTTACGTAGAGCACCGTTTATATAGAATCTGTTTCCAGTAGTGTACTGGTTACATAAACACTGTTTACCGTAGAGCACCGTTTATATAGAATCTGTTTCCAGTAGTATACTGGTTACATAAACACTGTTTACTGTAGCGCACCGTTTATATAGAATCAGTTTCCAGCAGCATGCTGGTTACATAAACACTGTTTACTGTAGGGCACCGTTTTCTAGAATCTGTTTCCAGCAGTTTACCATTTACATAAATACTGTTTACTATAGGGCACCGTTTATATATAATCTGTTTCCAGCAGTATACTGTTTACATAAACACTGTTTACTGTTGAGCACCGTTTATATAGAATCTGTTTCCAGCAGTATAGTTTACATAAACACTGTTTACTGTAGGGCACCGTTTATATAGAATCTGTTTCCAGCAGTATACTGTTTACATAAACACTGTTTACTGTAGCGCACCGTTTATATAGAATCTGTTTCAAGCAGCATACTGTTTACATAAACACTGTTTAGTGTAGAGCACCGTTAATATAGAATCTGTTTCCAGCAGTTTACCATTTACATAAATACTGTTTACTGTAGAGCACCGTTTATATAGAATCTGTTTCCTTGCAGTATACTGTTTACATATACACTGTTTACTGTAGGGCACCGTTTATATAGAATCAGTTTCCAGCAATGTACTGTTTACATAAACACTGTTTACTGTAGGGCACCATTTATATAGAATCTGTTTCCAGCAGTTTACAATTTACATAAATACTGTTTACTGTAGAGCACCGTTTATATAGATTCTGTTTCCAGCGGTATACTGTTTACATAAACATTGTTTACTGTAGAGCACCGTTTATATAGAATCTGTTTCCAGCAGTTTACCATTTACATAAGTACTGTTTACGTAGAGCACCGTTTATATAGAATTTGTTTCCAGCAGTGTACTGGTTACATAAACACTGTTTACTGTAGAGCACCGTTTATATAGAATCTGTTTCCAGCAGTATACTGTTTACATAAAGACTGTTTGCTGTAGGGCACCGTTTATATAGAATCTGTTTCCAGCAGTATACCGTTTACATAAACACTGTTTACTGTAGGGCACCGTTTATATAGAATCTGTTTCCAGCAGTATACTGTTTACATAAACACTGTTTACTGTAGGGCACCGTTTACATAGAATCTGTTTCCAGCAGTTTACCATTTACATAAGTATTGTTTACTATAGAGCACCGTTTATATAGAATCTGTTTCCAGCAGTATACTGTTTACATAAACACTGATTACTGTAGAGCACCGTTTATATAGAATCTGTTTCCAGCAGTTTACCATTTACATAAATACTGTTTACTGTAGAGCACCGTTTATATAGAATCTGATTCCAGCAGTATACTGGTTACATAAACAATGTTTACTGTAGAACTCCGTTTATATAGAATCTGTTTCCAGCAGAATACTGTTTACATAAACACTGTTTACTGTAGGGCACCGTTTATATAGAATCTGTTTCCAGCAGTATACCGTTTACATAAACACTGTTTACTGTAGGGTACCGTTTATATAGAATCTGTTTCCAGCAGTATACTGTTTACATAAACAATGTTTACTGTAGAGCACCGTTTATACATAATCTGTTTCCAGCAGTATACCATTTACATAAATATTGTTTACTGTAGAGCACCTTTTAAATATAATCTGTTTCCAGCAGTATACCGTTTACATAAATACTGTTTACTGTAGAGCACCGTTTATATAGAATCATTTTCCAGCAATATACTGGTTATATAAACACTGTTTACTGTAGCGCACCGTTTATATAGAATCAATTTCCAGCAGTATGCTGGTTACATAACCACGGTTTACTGTAGGGCACCATTTATATAGAATCCGTTTCCAGCAGTATACTGGTTACATAAACACTGTTCAATGTAGGGCTCCGTTTATATACAACCTGTTTCCAGCAGTATACCGTTTACATAAACACTGTTTACTGTAGGGCACCGTTTATATAAAATCTGTTTCCAGCAGTATACTGTTTACATAAACAGTGTTTACTGTAGAGCACCGTTTATATAGAATCTGTTTCCAGCAGTATACTGTTTACATAAATACTGTTTACTGTAGAGCACCGTTTATATAGAATCTGTTTCCAGCAGTATGCCGTTTACATAAACTGTGTATACTGTAGGGCAACATTTATATAGAATCTGTTTCCAGCAGTGTACCGTTTACATAAACGTTGTTTACTGTAGGGCATCGTTTATATAGAATCAGTTTCCAGCAGTACACTGTTTACATAAACACTGTTTACTGTAGAGCACCGTTTATATAGAATCTGTTTACAGCAGTATACTGTTTAGATAAACACTGTTGACTGTAGAGCACTGTTTATATAGAATCTGTTTCCAGCAGTATACTGTTTACATAAACACTGTTTACCGTAGAGCACCGTTTATATAGAATCTGTTTCCAGCAGTATACTATTTACATAAATACTGTTTACTGTAGAGCACCGTCTTTTTTTATAGAATCTGTTTCCAGCAGTATACCGTTTACATAAATACTGTTTACTGTAGGGCACCGTTTATATAGAATCTGTTTCCAGCAGTATACCGTTTACATAAACACTGTTTACTGTGGGGCATCGTTTATAAAGAATCTGTTTCCAGCAGTATACTGGTTACATAAACACTGTTTACTGTAGCGCACCGTATATATAGAATCAGTTTCCAGCAGAATGCTGGTTACATAAACACTGTTTACTGTAGGGC
This sequence comes from Scyliorhinus torazame, assembly GCF_047496885.1. NCBI lineage: Eukaryota > Metazoa > Chordata > Chondrichthyes > Carcharhiniformes > Scyliorhinidae > Scyliorhinus > Scyliorhinus torazame. Next base: position 77,465,370 of record NC_092729.1, on the reverse strand, counting down.
ACCGTTTATATAGAATCTGTTTCCAGCAGTTTACCATTTACATAAATATTGTTTACTATAGAGCACCGTTTATATCGAATCTGTTTCCAGCAGTATACTGTTTACATAAACACCGTTTACTGTTGAGCACCGTTTATATAGAATCTGTTTCCAGCAGTTTACCATTTACATAAATCCTGTTTACTGTAGAGCACCGTTTATATAGAATCTGTTTCCAGCAGTATACTGGTTACATAAACAATGTTTACTGTAGAACACCGTTTACATAGAATCTGTTTCCAGCAGTATACTGTTTTCATAAACACTGTTTACTGTAGGGCTCCGTTTATATAGAATCTGTTTCCAGCTGTATACCGTTTACATAAACACTGTTTACTGTAGGGTACCGTTTATATAGAATCTGTTTCCAGCAGTATACTGTTTACATAAACACTGTTTACCGTTGAGCACCGTTTATATAGAATCTGTTTCCAACAGTATACTGTTTACATAAATACTGTTTACTGTAGAGCACCGTTTATATAGAATCTGTTTCCAGCAGTATACCGTTTTCATAAACTGTGTATACTGTAGAGCACAATTTATATAGAATCTGTTTCCAGCAGTGTACCGTTTACATAAACGTTGTTTACTGTAGGGCATCGTTTATATAGAATCAGTTTCCAGCAGTATACTGTTTACATAAACACAATGTGGAGATGCCGGCGTTGGACTGGGGTGAGCACAGTACGAAGTCTTACAACACCAGGTTAAAGTCCAACAGGTTTGTTTCGATGTCACTAGCTTTCGGAGCGCTGCTCCTTCCTCAGGTGAATGAAGAGGTATGTTCCAGAAACACATATATAGACAAATTCAAAGATGCCAAACAATGCATGCAATGCGACCATTAGCGGGTGATTAAATCTTTACAGATCCAGAGATGGGGTGACCCCAGGTTAAAGAGGTGTGAATTGCATCAAGCCAGGACAGTTGGTAGGATTTCGGCCAACGTTGTCTCCCTCATACGCTGCAGGAAAGGATGTCCCGAAGCATGGTACATTGGCGAGACCATGCAGACGCTGCGGCAACGAATGAACGGACATCGCGCAACAATCACCAGGCAGGAATGTTCCCTTTCAGTCGGGGAACACTTCAGCAGTCAAGGGCATTCAGCCTCTGATCTCCGGGTAAGCGTTCTCCAAGGCGGCCTTCAGGACTCGCGACAACGCAGAATCGCTGAGCATAAACTTATAGCCAGGTTCCGCACACATGAGTGCGGCCTCAACCGGGACCTGGGATTCATGTCGCATTACACTCACCCCCCACCACCTGGCCTGCGAAATCCGACCAACTGTCCTGGCTTGATGCAATTCACACCTCTTTAACCTGGGGACACCCCATCTCTGGATTTGTAAAGATTTAATCACCTGCTCATGGTCGCATTCCATGCATTGTTTGGCATGTTTGAATTTGTCTATATATGTGTTTCTGGAACATACCTCTTCATTCACCTGAGGAAGGAGCAGCGCTCCGAAAGCTAGTGACATCGAAACAAATCTGTTGGACTTTCACCTGGTGTTGTATGACATCTTACTGCACATAAACACTGTTTACTGTAGAGCACCGTTTATATAGAATCTGTTTCCAGCAGTATACTGTTTACAGAAACACTGTTTACTGTAGAGCACCGTTTATATAGAATCTGTTTCCAGCAGTATACTGTTTACATAAATACTGTTTACTGGAGAGCACCGTTTATATAGAATCTGCTTCCAGCAGTATACTGTTCACATAAACACTATTTACTGTAGGGCACCGTTTATATAGAATCTGTTTCCAGCAGTATACTGTTTACAGAAACACTGTTTACTGTAGAGCACCGTTTATATAGAATCTGTTTCCAGCAGTATACCATTTACATAAACACTGTTTACTGTAGAGCACCGTTTATATAGAATCTGTTTCCAGCAGTATACTGTTTACATGAAACACTGTTTACTGTAGAGCACCGTTTATATAGAATCTGTTTCCAGCAGTATACTGTTTACATAAATACTGTTTACTGGAGAGCACCGTTTATATAGAATCTGCTTCCAGCAGTATACTGTTCACATAAACACTATTTACTGTAGGGCACCGTTTATATAGAATCTGTTTCCAGCAGTATACTGTTTACATAAACACTGTTTACTGTAGAGCACCGTTTATATAGAATCTGTTTCCAGCAGTATACTGTTTACATAAACACTGTTGACTGTGGGGCAGCGTTTATATTGAATCTGTTTCCATACGTTTACCACTTACATAAATACTGTTTACTGTAAGGCACCGTTTTTTTAGAATCTGTTTCCAGCAGCATACAGTTTACATAAATTCTGTTTACTGTAGAGCACCGTTTATATAGAATCTGTTTCCAGCAGTATACCGTTTACATAAACACTGTTTACTGGAGGGCACCGTTTATATAGAATCTGTTTCCAGCAGTGTTCTGTTTACATAAACACTGTTTACTGTAGAGCACCGTTTATATAAAATCTGTTTCCAGCAGCATACTGTTTACATAAACACTGTTTAGTGTAGAGCACCATTTATATAGAATCTGTTTTCAGCAGTTCACCATTTACATAAATAATGTTTACTGTAGAGCACCGTTTATATAGAATCTGTTTCCAGCAGTATACTGTTTTACATAAACACTGATTACTGTAGGGCACCGTTTATATAGAATCTGTTTCCAGCAGTAAACAGTTTACATAAACACTGTTTACTGTAGGGAACCGTTTATATAGAATCTGTTTCCAGCAGTTTACAATTTACATAAATACTGATTACTGTGGAGCACCGTTTATATAGAATCTGTTTCCAGCTGTATACGGTTTACATAAACACTGTTTAATGTAGAGCACCGTTTATATAGAACCAGTTTCCAGCAGTATACTGTTTGCATAAACACTGTTTACTGTCGAGTACCGTTTATATAGAATCAATTTCCAGCAGTATGCTGGTTACATAACCACGGTTTACTGTAGGGCACCATTTATATAGAATCCGTGTCCAGCAGTATACTGGTTACATAAACACTGTTAAATGTAGGGCTCCGTTTATATACAACCTGTTTCCAGCAGTATACCGTTTACATAAACACTGTTTACTGTAGGGCACCGTTTATATAGAGTCTGTTTCCAGCAGTATACTGTTTACATAAACACTGTTTACTGTAGAGCACCGTTTATATAGAATCTGTTTCCAGCAGTAAACTGTTTACATAAATACTGTTTACTGTAGAGCACCGTTTATATAGAATGTGTTTCCAGCAGTATGCCGTATACATAAACTGTGTATACTGTAGGGCACCATTTATATTGAATCTGTTTCCAGCAGTGTACCGTTTACATAAACGTTGTTTACTGTAGGGCATCGTTTATATAGAATCAGTTTCCAGCAGTATACTGTTTACATAAACACTGTTTACTGTAGAGCACCGTTTATATAGAATCTGTTTCCAGCAGTATACTGTTTAGATAAACACTGTTGACTGTAGAGAACTATTTATATAGAATCTGTTTCCAGCAGTATACTGTTTACATAAACACTGTTTACCGTAGAGCACCGTTTATATAGAATCTGTTTCCAGCAGTATACTATTTACATAAATACTGTTTACTGTAGAGCACCGTCTTTTTTTATAGAATCTGTTTCCAGCAGTATACCGTTTACATAAATACTGTTTACTGTAGGGCACCGTTTATATAGAATCTGTTTCCAGCAGTATACCGTTTACATAAACACTGTTTACTGTGGGGCAACGTTTATATAGAATCTGTTTCCAGCAGTATACTGTTTACATAAACACTGTTTACTGTTGAGCACCGTTTATATATAATCTGTTTCCAGCAGTTTACCATTTACATAAATACTGTTTACTGGAGAGCACCGTTTATATAGAATCTGTTTCCAGCAGTATACTGGTTACATAAACAATGTTTACTGTAGAACACCGTTTACATAGAATCTGTTTCCAGCAGTATACTGTTTTCATAAACACTGTTTACTGTAGGGCTCCGTTTATATAGAATCTGTTTCCAGCTGTATACCGTTTACATAAACACTGTTTACTGTAGGGTACCGTTTATATAGAATCTGTTTCCAGCAGTATACTGTTTACATAAACACTGTTTACCGTTGAGCACCGTTTATATAGAATATGTTTCCAACAGTATACTGTTTACATAAATACTGTTTACTGTAGAGCACCGTTTATATAGAATCTGTTTCCAGCAGTATACCGTTTTCATAAACTGTGTATACTGTAGAGCACAATTTATATAGAATCTGTTTCCAGCAGTGTACCGTTTACATAAACGTTGTTTACTGTAGGGCATCGTTTATATAGAATCAGTGTCCAGCAGTATACTGTTTACATAAACACAATGTGGAGATGCCGGCGTTGGACTGGGGTGAGCACAGTACGAAGTCTTACAACTCCAGGTTAAAGTCCAACAGGTTTGTTTCGATGTCACTAGCTTTCGGAGCGCTGCTCCTTCCTCAGGTGAATGAAGAGGTATTTTCCAGAAATACATATATAGGCAAATTCAAAGATGCCAAACAATGCATGCAATACGACCATTAGCGGGTGATTAAATCTTTACAGATCCAGAGATGGGGTGACCCCAGGTTAAAGAGGTGTGAATTGAATCAAGCCAGGACAGTTGGTAGGATTTCGGCCAACGTTGTCTCCCTCATACGCTGCAGGAAAGGATGTCCCGAAGCGTGGTACATTGGCGAGACCATGCAGACGCTGCGACAACGAATGAACGGACATCGCGCAACAATCACCAGGCAGGAATGTTCCCTTTCAGTCGGGGAACACTTCAGCAGTCAAGGGCATTCAGCCTCTGATCTCCGGGTAAGCGTTCTCCAAGGCGGCCTTCAGGACCCGCGACAACGCAGAATCGCTGAGCATAAACTTATAGCCAAGTTCCGCACACATGAGTGCGGCCTCAACCGGGACCTGGGATTCATGTCGCATTACACTCACCCCCCACCACCTGGCCTGCGAAATCCTACCAATTGTCCTGGCTTGATGCAATTCACACCTCTTTAACCTGGGGACACCCCATCTCTGGATCTGTAAAGATTTAATCACCCGCTCATGGTCGCATTCCAAGCATTGTTTGGCATGTTTGAATTTGTCTATATATGTGTTTCTGGAACATACCTCTTCATTCACCTGAGGAAGGAGCAGCGCTCCGAAAGCTAGTGACATCGAAACAAACCTGTTGGACTTTAACCTGGTGTTGTATGACATCTTACTGCACATAAACACTGTTTACTGTAGAGCACCGTTTATATAGAATCTGTTTCCAGCAGTATACTGTTTACATAAACACTGTTTACTGTAGAGCACCGTTTATATAGAATCTGTTTCCAGCAGTATTCTGTTTACATACATACTGTTTACTGGAGAGCACCGTTTATATAGAATCTGCTTCCAGCAGTATACTGTTCACATAAACACTATTTACTGTAGGGCACCGTTTATATAGAATCTGTTTCCAGCAGTATACTGTTTACATAAACACTGTTTACTGTAGAGCACCGTTTATATAGAATCTGTTTCCAGCAGTATACTGTTTACATAAACACTGTTGACTGTAGGGCATCATTTATATTGAATCTGTTTCCATACGTTTACCACTTACATAAACACTGTTCACTGTAGGGCACCGTTTATATAGAATCTGTTTCCAGCAGCATACTGTTTACATAAATACTGTTTACTGTAGAGCACCGTTTATATAGAATCTGTTTCCAGCAGTATACCGTTTACATAAACACTGTTTACTGGAGGGCACCGTTTATATAGAATCTGTTTCCAGCAGTATTCTGTTTACATAAACACTGTTTACTGTAGAGCACCGTTTATATATAATCTGTTTCCAGCAGCATACTGTTTACATAAACACTGTTTAGTGTAGAGCACCATTTATATAGAATCTGTTTTCAGCAGTTTACCATTTACATAAATAATGTTTACTGTAGAGCACCGTTTATATAGAATTTGTTTCCAGCAGTATACTGTTTTACATAAACACTGATTACTGTAGGGCACTGTTTATATAGAATCTGTTTCCAGCAGTTTACAATTTACATAAATACTGATTACTGTAGAGCACCGTTTATATATAATCTGTTTCCAGCTGTATACGGTTTACATAAACACTGTTTAATGTAGAGCACCGTTTATATAGAACCAGTTTCCAGCAGTGTACTGTTTACATAAACACTGTTTACTGTAGAGCACCGTTTATATAGAATCTGTTTCCAGCAGTATACCGTTTACATAAACACTGTTTACTGTAGTGCACCGTTTATATAGAATCTGTTTCCAGCAGTATACTGTTTACATAAACACTGTTTACCGTAGAGCACCGTTTATATAAAATCTGTTTCCAGCAGTATACTGTTTACATAAATACTGTTTACTGTAGAGCACCGTTCATATAGAATTAGTTTCCAGCAGTATACTGGTTACATAAACACTGTTTACTGTAGCGCACCGTATATATAGAATCAGTTTCCAGCAGTATACTGTTTACATAAATACTGTTTACTGCAGTGCACCGTTTATATAGAATCTGTTTCCAGCAGTATACCGTTTTCATAAACTGTGTATACTGTAGAGCACCATTTATATAGAAACTGTTTCCAGCAGTGTACCGTTTACATAAACGTTGTTTACTGTAGGGCATCGTTTATATAGAATCAGTTTCCAGCAGTATACTGTTTACATAAACACAATGTGGAGATGCCGGCGTTGGACTGGGGTGAGCACAGTACGAAGTCTTACAACACCAGGTTAAAGTCCAAAAGGTTTGTTTCGATGTCACTAGCTTTTGGAGCGCTGCTCCTTCCTCAGGTGAATGAAGAGGTATGTTGCAGAAACACATATATAGACAAGTTCAAAGATGCCAAACAATGCACGGAATGCGACCATTAGCGGGTGATTAAATCTTTACAGATCCAGAGATGGGGTGACCCTAGGTTAAAGAGGTGTGAATTGCATCAAGCCAGGACAGTTGGTAGGATTTCGGCCAACGTTGTCTCCCTCATACGCTGCAGGAAAGAATGTCCCGAAGCCTGGTACATTGGCGAGACCATGCAGATGCTGCGACAACGAATGGACGGACATCGTGCAACAATCACCAGGCAGGAATGTTCCCTTCCAGTCGGGAAACACTTCAGCAGTCAAGGGCATTCAGCCTCTGATCTCCGGGTAAGCATTCTCCAAGGCGGCCTTCAGGACCCGCGACAACGTAGAATCGCCGAGCATAAACATATAGCCAAGTTCCGCACATATGAGTGCGGCCTCAAACGGGACCTGGGATTCATGTCGCATGACACTCATCCCCCACCACCTGGCCTGCGAAATCCTACCAACTGTCCTGGCTTGATGCAATTAACACCTCTTTAACCTGGGGACACCCCATCTCTGGATCTGTAAAGATTTAATCACCTGCTCATGGTCGCATACCGTGCATTGTTTGGCATCTTTGAATTTGTCTATATATGTGTTTCTGGAACATACCTCTTCATTCACCTGAGGAAGGAGCAGCGCTCCAAAAGCTAGTGACATCGAAACAAATCTGTTGGACTTTCACCTGGTGTTGTAAGACTTCTTACTGCACATAAACACTGTTTACTGTAGAGCACCGTTTATATCGAATCTGTTTCCAGCAGCATACTGTTTACATAAACACTGTGTTGTGTAGAGCACCATTTATATAGAATCTGTTTCCAGCAGTTTACCATTTACATAAATACTGTTTACTGTAGGGCACCGTTTATAGAGAATCTGTTTCCAGCAGTTTACAATTTACATAAATACTGTTTGCTGTCGAGCACCGTTTATATAGAATCTGTTTCCAGCAGTATACTGTTTACATAAATACTGTTGACGTAGAGCACCGTTTATATAGAATCTGTTTCCAGCAGTATACTGTTTACATAAACACTGTTGACTGTAGGGCATCTTTATATTGAATCTGTTTCCATACGTTTACCACTTACATAAATACTGTTTACTGTAAGGCACCGTTTATATATAATCTGTTTCCAGCAGCATACTGTTTATATAAACACTGTTTAGTGTAGAGCACCGTTTATATAGAATCTGTTTCCAGCAGTTTACCATTTACATAAATACTGTTTACTGTAGAGCTCCGCTTATATAGAATCTGTTTCCAGCAGTATACTGTTTACATAACGTCGATTTCGGCGGGAGAACAGCTGGTGAGACAGTTTCAGCGGGAGCATTGCGGAAGGAGGTTGCTGGGAGATAAGTCAACCTTTAAAAGCACTTGTCTTTGCAGGGGCAGGCCAATCGATTTCGGCGGGAGAACACCTGGTAAGTCAGTTTCAGCGGGAGCATTGCGGAAGGAGGTTGCTGGGAGGTAAGTCAACCTTTAAAAGCACTTGTCTTTGCAGGGGCAGGCCAGTCGATTTCGGCGGGAGAACAGCTGGTGAGACAGTTTCAGCGGGAGCATTGCGGAAGGAGGTTGCTGGGAGTTAAGTCTACCTTTAAAAGCACTTGTCTTTGCAGGGGCAGGCCAGTCGATTTCGGCGGGAGAACAGCTGGTGAGTCAGTTTCAGCGGGAGCATTGCGGAAGGAGGTTGCTGGGAGGTAAGTCAACCTTTAAAAGCACTTGTCTTTGCAGGGGCAGGCCAGTAGATTTCGGCGGGAGAACAGCTGGTAAGTCTGTTTTAGCGGGAGCATTGCGAAAGGAGGTTGCTGGGAGGTAACTCAACCTTTAAAAGCACTTGTCTTTGCAGGGGCAGGCCAGTCGATTTCGGCGGGAGAACAGCTGGTGAGTCAGTTTCAGCGGGAGCATTGCGGAAGGAGGTTACTGGGAGGTAAGTCAACCTTTAAAAGCACTTGTCTTTGCAGGAGCAGGCCAGTCGATTTCGGCGTGAGAACAGCTGGTGAGTCAGTTTCAGCGGGAGCATTGCGGAAGGAGGTTGCTGGGAGGTAAGTCAACCTTTAAAAGCAGTTGTCTTTGCAGGGGCAGGCCAGTCGATTTCGGCGTGAGAACAGCTGGTGAGTCAGTTTCAGCGGGAGCATTGCGGAATTCTCAGCAGGAGCTGAGAATTTTTCTTTTTTTTTAAATTAGTTTTTTAGGCGGGAACAGGAAGTCGACCCGCGAACGTCTGGGAAGACCCTCACCAATAAATTCTGGTGGAGAGGAAACCCGAGACACTACACGTGTAGTGTCTCCCCCCACCCTCCTCCTCTAACCGAGTAATAAAACCCATTGGTCTGAGGTAAGTACCATATTTTATTATATTTTTATTTTTTTCAAAATTTAATTTAGTTGTCAGCCAGATCTTGGTAGAAAGTTAGAGGAATGGCAGGGAAGGGAGTGCAATGTTCCTCCTGCAGGATGTTTGAGGTGAGGGATGCAGTTAGTGTCACTGCTGATTTTACCTGCAGGAAGTGCTGCCATCTCCAGCTCCTCCAAGACCGAGTTAGGGAACTGGAGCTGGAGTTGGAAGAACTTCGAATCATTCGGGAGGCAGAAGGGGTCATAGATAGCAGCTTCAGGGAATTAGTTCCACCAAAGATTGGAGATAGGTGGGTAACTGTAAGAGGGACTGGGAAAAAGCAGTCAGTGCAGGGATCCCCTGCGGTCGTTCCCCTGAGAAACAAGTATACCGCTTTGGATACTTGTGGGGGGGGGGGACTTACCAGGGATAAGCCATGGGGTACGGGCCTCTGTCATGGAGTCTGTCCCTGTTGCTCAGAAGGGAAGGGGGAGAGGAGCAGAGCATTAGTAATTGGGGACTCTATAGTCAGGGGCACAGATAGGAGATTTTGTGGGAGCGTGAGAGACTCACGTTTGGTATGTTGCCTCCCAGGTGCAAGGGTACGTGATGTCTCAGATCGTGTTTTCCGGGTCCTTAGGGGGGAGGGGGAGCAGCCCCAAGTCGTGGTCCACATACGCACTAACGACATAGGTAGGAAAGGGGACAAGGATGTCAGGCAGGCTTTCAGGGAGCTAGGATGGAACCTCAAAACTAGAACAAACAGAGTTGTTATCTCTGGGTTGTTGCCCGTGCCACGTGATAGTGAGATGAGGAATAGGGAGAGAGAGCATTTAAACACGTGGCTACAGGGATGGTGCAGGCGGGAGGGATTCAGATTTTTGGATAACTGGGGCTCTTTCTGGGGAAGGTGGGACCTCTGCAGACAGGATGGTCTACATCTGAACCTGAGGGGCACAAATATCCTGGGGGGGAGATACGTTAGTGCTCTTTGGGGGGGGGGGGGTTAAACTAATGCAGCAGGGGCATGGGAACCTGGATTGTAGTTTTAGGGTAAGGGAGAATGAGAGTATAGAGGTCAGGAGCACAGATTTGACGTCGCAGGAGGGTGCCAGTGTTCAGGTAGGTGGTTTGAAGTGTGTCTACTTCAATGCCAGGAGTATACGAAACAAGGTTGGGGAACTGGCAGCATGGGTTGGTACCTGGGACTTTAGATGTTGTGGCCATTTCGGAGACATGGATAGAGCAGGGACAGGAATAGATGTTGCAGGTTCCGGGGTTTAGGTGTTTTAGTAACCTCAGAGAAGGAGGCAAAAGAGGGGGAGGTGTGGCGCTGCTAGTCAAGAGCAGTATTACGGTGGCGGAGAGGATGCTAGATGGGGACTCTTCTTCCGAGGTAGTATGGGCTGAAGTTAGAAACAGGAAAGGAGAGGTCACCCTATTGGGAGTTTTTTATAGGCCTCCTAATAGTTCTAGGGAAGTAGAGGAAAGGATGGCGAAGATGATTCTGGATATGAGCGAAAGTAACAGGGTAGTTATTATGGGAGACTTTAACTTTCCAAATATTGACTGGAAAAGATATAGTTCAAGTACAATAGATGGGTCGTTTTTTGTACAGTGTGTGCAGGAGGCTTTCCTGAAACAATATGTTGGCAGGCCAACAAGAGGCGAGGCCACGTTGGATTTGGTTTTGGGTAATGAACCAGGCCAGGTTTTGGATTTGGAGGTAGGAGAGCACTTTGGGGACAGTGACCACAATTCGGTGACGTTTACGTTAATGATGGAAAGGGAGAAGTATACACCGCAGGGCAAGAGTTATAGCTGGGGGAAGGGCAATTATGATGCCATTAGATGTGACTTGGGGGGGGATAAGGTGGAGAAGTAGGCTGCAAGTGTTGGGCACACTGGATAAGTGGGGCTTGTTCAAGGATCAGCTACTGCGTGTTCTTGATAAGTATGTATCGGTCAGACAGGGAGGAAGGCGTTGAGCAAGGGAACCGTGGTTTACCAAGGAAGTGGAATCTCTTGTTAAGAGGAAGAAGGAGGCATATGTGAAGATGAAGTGTGAAGTTTTGGTTGGGGCGATGGATAGTTACAAGGTAGCGAGGAAGGATCTAAAGAGAGAGCTAAGACGAGCAAGGAGGGGACATGAGAAGTATTTGGCAGGAAGGATCAAGGAAAACCCAAAAGCTTTCTACAGGTATGTCAGGAATAAGCGAATGACTAGGGAAATAGTAGGACCAGTCAAGGACAGGGATGGGAAATTGTGTGTGGAGTCTGAAGAGATAGGCAAGATACTAACTGAATATTTTTCGTCAGTATTCACTCAGGAAAAAGATAATGTTGTGGAGGAGAATGCTGAGCCACAGGCTAATAGAATAGATGGCATTGAGGTACGTAGGGAAGAGGTATTGGCAATTCTGGACAGGCTGAAAATAGATAAATCCCCGGGACCTGATGGGATTTATCCTAGGATTCTCTGGGAGGCCAGGGAAGAGATTGCTGGACCTTTGGCTTTGATTTTTATGTCATAATTGGCTACAGGAATAGTGTCAGAGGACTGGAGGACAGCAAATGTGGTCCCTTTGTTCAAAAAGGGGAGCAGAGACAACCCCGGCAACTATAGACCGGTGAGCCTCACGACTGTAGTGGGTAAAGTCTTGGAGGGGATAATAAAAGACAAGATTTATAATCATCTAGATAGGAATAATATGATCAGGGATAGTCAGCATGGCTTTGTGAAGGGTAGGTCATGCCTCACAAACCTTATTGAGTTCTTTGAGAAGGTGACTGAACAGGTAGACGAGGGTAGAGCAGTTGATGTGGTGTATATGGATTTCAGCAAAGCGTTTGATAAGGTTCCCCACGGCAGGCTATTGCAAAAAATACGGAGGCTGTGGATTGAGGGTAATTTAGAGATGTGGATCAGAAATTGGCTAGCTGAAAGAAGACAGAGGGTGGTGGTTGATGGGAAATGTTCAGAATGGAGTACAGTCACAAGTGGAGTACCACAAGGATCTGTTCTGGGGCCGTTGCTGTTTGTCATTTTTATCAATGACCTAGAGTAAGGCGCAGAAGGGTGGGTGAGTAAATTTGCAAACGATACTAAAGTTGGTGGTGTTGTCGATAGTGTGGAAGGATGTAGCAGGTTACAGAGGGATATAGATAAGCTGCAGAGCTGGGCTGAGAGGTGGCAAATGGAGTTTAATGTAGAGAAGTGTGAGGTGATTCACTTTGGAAGGAATAACAGGAATGCGGAATATTTGGCTAATGGTAAAGTTCTTGAAAGTGTGGATGAGCAGAAGGATCTAGGTGTCCATGTACATAGATCCCTGAAAGTTGCCACCCAGGTTGATAGGGTTGTGAAGAAGGCCTATGGAGTGTTGGCCTTTATTGGTAGAGGGATTGAGTTCCGGAGTCGGGAGGTCATGTTGCAGCTGTACAGAACTCTGGTACGGCCGCATTTGGAGTATTGCGTACAGTTCTGGTCACCGCATTATAGGAAGGACGTGGAGGCTTTGGTGCGGGTGCAGAGGAGATTTACCAGGATATTGCCTGGTTATGGAGGGAAAACCTTATGAGGAAAGGCTGATGGACTTGAGGTTGTTTTCCTTGGAGAGAAGAAGGTTAAGAGGAGAATTAATAGAGGCATACAAAATGATCAGGGGGTTGGATAGGGTGGACAGTGAGAGCCTTCTCCCGCGGATGGATATGGCTGGCACGAGTGGACATAACTTTAAACTGAGGGGTAATAGATATAGGACAGAGGTCGGAGGTAGGTTCTTTACGCAAAGAGTAGTGAGGCCGTGGAATGCCCTACCTGCTACAGGAGTGAACTCGCCAACATTGAGGGCATTTAAACGTTTATTGGATAAACATATGGATGATAATGGCATAGTGTAGGTTAGATGGCTTTTGTTTCGGTGCAACATCGTGGGCCGAAGGGCCTGTACAGCGCTGTATTGTTCTATGTTCCATATATTCTAAACACTGTTTACTGAAGGGCACCGTTTATATAGAATCTGTTTCCAGCAGTATACTGTTTACATAAACACTGTTTACTGTAGGGCACCGTTTATATAGAATCTGTTTCCAGCAGTTTACAATTTACATAAATACTGTTTACTGTAGAGCACCGTTTATATAGAATCTGTTTCCAGCAGTATACTGTTTACATAAACACTGTTTACTGTAGAGCACCGTTTATATAGAATCTGTTTCCAGCAGTATACCGTTTACATAAACACTGTTTACTGTGGGGCACCGTTTATATAGAATCAGTTTCCAGCAGTATACTGTTTATATAAACACTGTTTACCGTAGAGCACCGTTTATATAGAATCTGTTTCCAGCAGTATACCATTTACATAAATACTGTTTACTGCAGAGCACCGTTTATATAGAATCTGTTTCCAGCAGTATACCGTTCACATAAATACTGTTCACTGTAGAGCACCGTTTATATAGAATCAGTTTCCAGCAGTATACTGGTTACATAAACACTGTTTACTGTAGGGCACTGTTTATATAGAATCAGTTTCCAGCTGTATACTGGTTACATAAACACTGTTTACTTTAGGGCACCGTTTATATAGAATCAGTTTCCAGCAGTATACTGGTTACATGAACACTGTTTAATGTAGTGCACCGTTTATATAGAATCTGTTTCCAGCAGTAGACCGTTTACTTAAACTCTGTTTACTGTAGGGCTTCGTTTACAGAGTCAGTTTCCAGCAGTATACTGTTTACATACACACAATGTGGAGATTCCGGCGTTGGACTGGGGTGAGCACAGTACGAAGTCTTACAACACCATGTTATAGTCCAACAGGTTTGTTTCGATGTCACTCGCTTTCGGAGCGCTGCTCCTTCCTCAGGTGAATGAAGAGGTAAGTTCCAGAAACACATATATAGACAAATTCAAAGATGCCAAACAATGCATGGAATGCGACCATTAGCAGGTGATTAAATCTTTACAGATCCAGAGATGGGGTGACGCCAGGTTAAAGAGGTGTGAATTGCATCAAGCCAGGACAGTTGATAGGATTTCCGCCAACGTTGTCTACCTCATACGCTGCAGGAAAGGATGTCACGAAGCGTGGTACATTGGCGAGACCATGCAAACGCTGCGACAACGAATGAACGGACATCGCGCAACAATCACCAGGCAGGAATGTTCCCTTCCAGTCGGGGAACACTTCAGCAGTCAATGGCATTCAGCCTCTGATCTCCGGGTAAGCGTTCTCCAAGGCGGCCTTCAGGACCCGCGACAACGCAGAATCGCCGAGCATAAACTTATAGCCAAGTTCCGCACACATGAGTGCGGCCTAAACCGGGACCTTGAATTCATGTCGCCTTACATTCATTTCCCATACCTGGCCTGCGAAATCCTACCAACTGTCCTGGCTTGATGCAATTCACACCTCTTTAACCTGGGGTCACCCCATCTCTGGATCTGTAAAGATTTAATCACCTGCTAATGGTCGCATTCCATGCTTTGTTTGGCATCTTTGAATTTGTCTATCTATGTGTTTCTGGAACATACCTCTTCATTCACCTGAGGAAGGAGCAGCGCTCCGAAAGCTAGTGACATCGAAACAAACCTGTTGGACTTTCAACTGGTGTTGTAAGACTTCTGGCTGCACATAAACACTGTTTACTGTAGAGCACCGTTTATATAGAATCTGTTTCCAGCAGTATACTGTTGACATAAACATTGTTTACTGACGAGCACCGATTATATAGAATCTGTTTCCAGCAGTATACTGTTTACATAAACACGGTTTACTGTCGAGCACCGTTTATATAGAATCTGATTCCAGCTGCATACTGTTTACATAAACACTGTTTAGTCTAGAGCACCGTTTATATAGAATCTGTTTCCAGCAGTTTACCATTTACATAAATACTGTTTACTGCAGGGCACCGTGTATATAGAATCTGTTTTCAGCAGTATACTGTTTACATAAACACTGTTTACTGTAGGGCACCGTTTATATAGAATCTGTTTCCAGCTGTTTACAATTTACATAAATACTGTTTACTGTAGAGCACCGTTTATATAGAATCTGTTTCCAGCAGTATACTGTTTACATAAACACTGTTTACTGTAGAGCACCGTTGATATAGAATCTGTTTCCAGCAGTTGACCATTTAAATAAATACTGTTTACGTAGAGCACAGTTTATATAGAATCTGTTTCCAGCAGTGTGCTGGTTACATAAACACTGTTTACCGTAGAGCACCGTTTATATAGAATCTGTTTCCAGCAGTATACCATTTACATAAATACTGTTTACTGTAGAGCACCGTTTATATTGAATCTGTTTCCAGCAGTATTCCGTTTACATAAATACTGTTTACTGTAGAGCACCGTTTATATAGAATCAGTTTCCAGCAGTATGCTGGTTACATAAACACTGTTTACTGTAGGGCACCGTTTATATAGAATCTGTTTCCAGCCGTTTACCATTTACATAAACACTGTTTACTGTAGAGCACCGTTTATATAGAATCTGTTTGCAGCAGTATTCCGTTTACATAAATACTGTTTACGTAGAGCACCGTTTATATAGAATCTGTTTCCAGCAGTATACTGGTTACATCAACACTGTTTACCGTAGAGCACCGTTTATATAGAATCTGTTTCCAGCAGTATACCATTTACATAAATACTGTTTACTGTAGAGCACCGTTTATATAGAATCAGTTTCCAGCAGTATGCTGGTTACATAAACACTGTTTACTGTACGGCACCGTTTATATAGAATCTGTTTCCAGCAGTTTCCCATTTACATAAATACTGTTTACTATAGAGCACCGTTTATATAGAATCTGTTTCCAGCAGGAAACTGGTTACATAAACACAGTTTACTGTAGAGCACCGTTTATATTGAATCTGTTTCCAGCAGTTTACCATTTACATAAATGCTGTTTACTGTAGAGCACCGTTTATATAGAATCTGTTTCCAGCAGTATACTGTTTACATATACACTGTTTACAGTAGGGCACCGTTTATATAGAATCTGTTTCCAGCAGTATACTGTTTACATAAACAATGTTTACTGTAGGGCACCATTTATATAGAATCTGTTACCAGCAGTTTACAATTTATATAAAGACTGTTTACTGTAGAGCACAGTTTATATAGAATCTGTTTCCAGCAGTATACTGTTTACATAAACATTGTTTACTGTAGAGCACCGTTTATATAGAATCTGTTTCCAGCAGTTTACCATTTACATAAATACTGTTTACGTAGAGCACCGTTTGTATAGAATCTGTTTCCAGCAGTGTACTGGTTACATAAACACTGTTTACTGTAGTGCACCGTTTATATAGAATCTGTTTCCAGCAGTTTACCATTTACATAAATACTGTTTACGTAGAGCACCGTTTATATAGAATCTGTTTCCAGCAGTGTACTGGTTACATAAACACTGTTTACTGTACAGCACCGTTTACATAGAATCTGTTTCCAGCAGTATACTGTTTACATAAACATTGTTTACTGTAGAGCACCGTTTATATAGAATCTGTTTCCAGCAGTTTACCATTTACATAAATACTGTTTACGTAGAGTACCGTTTATATAGAATCTGTTTCCAGCAGTATACTGGTTACATAAACAATGTTTACTGTAGAAACCCGTTTAAATAGAATCTGTTTCCAGCAGTATACTGTTTACATAAACACTGTTTACTGTAGGGCACCGTTTATATAGAATATGTTTCCAGCAGTATACCGTTTTCATAAACACTGTTTACTGTAGGATACCATTTATATAGAATCTGTTTCCAGCAGTATACTGTTTACATAAACAATGTTTACCGGAGAGCACCGTTAATATAGAATCTGTTTCCAGCAGTATACCATTTACATAAATACTGTTTACTGTAGAGCACCGTTTAGATAGAATATGTTTCCAGCAGTATACCATTTACATAAACACTGTTTACTGTAGCGCACCGTTTATATAGAATCAATTTCCAGCAGTATGCTGGTTACATAAACACGGTTTACTGTAGGGCACCGTTTATATAGAATCAGTTTCCAGCAGTATACTGGTTACATAAACACGGTTTAATGTAGGGCACCGTTTATATACAATCTGTTTCCAGCAGTATAACGTTTACATAAACACTGTTTACCGTCGAGCACCGTTTATATAGCATCTGTTTCCAGCAGTATACCATTTACATAAATACTGTTTACTGTAGAGCACCGTTTATATAGAATCTGTTTCCAGCAATATTCCGTTTACATAAATACTGTTTACTGTCGAGCACCGTTTATATAGAATCAGTTTCCAGCAGTATGCTGGTTACATAAACACTGTTTACTGTAGGGCACCGTTTATATAGAATCTGTTTCCAGCAGTTTACCATTTACATAAACACTGTTTACTGTAGAGTACCGTTTATATAGAATCTGTTTGCAGCAGTATTCCGTTTACATAAATATTGTTTACGTAGAGCACCGTTTATATAGAATCTGTTTCCAGCAGTGTTCTGGTTACATAAACACTGTTTACCGTAGAGCACCGTTTATATATAATCTGTTTCCAGAAGAGTACCATTTACATAAATACTGTTTACTGGAGAGCACCGTTTATATAGAATCTGTTTCCAGCAGTATTCCGTTTACATAAATACTGTTTACTGTAGAGCACTGTTTATATATAATCTGTTTCCAGCAGTATACTGGTTAAATAAACACAGTTTCTTGTAGAGCACCGTTTATATAGAATCTGTTTCCAGCAGTATCCAGTTTACATAAACTCTGTTTACTGTAGCGCACCGTTTATATAGAATCAGTTTCCAGCAGCATGCTGGTTACATAAACACTGTTTACTGTACGGCACCGTTTATATAGAATCTGTTTCCAGCAGTTTACCATTTACATAAATACTGTTTACTATAGAGCACCGTTTATATAGAATCTGTTTCCAGCAGTATACTGTTTACATAAACACAGTTTACTGTAGAGCACCGTTTATATAGAATCTGTTACCAGCAGTTTACCATTTACATAAATACTGTTTACTGTCGAGCACCGTTTATATAGAATCTGTTTCCAGCAGTATACTATTTACATATACACTGTTTACTGTAGGGCACCGTTTATATAGAATCTGTTTCCAGCAGTATACTGTTTACATAAACACTGTTTACTGTAGGGCACCATTTATATAGAATCTGTACCAGCAGTTTACAATTTACATAAATACTGTTTACTGTAGAGCACCGTTGAGATAGAATATGTTTCCAGCAGTATACCGTTTTCATAAACACTGTTTACTGTAGGATACCATTTATATAGAATCTGTTTCCAGCAGTATACTGTTTACATAAACAATGTTTACCGGAGAGCACCGTTAATATAGAATCTGTTTCCAGCAGTATACCATTTACATAAATACTGTTTACTGTAGAGCACCGTTTAGATAGAATATGTTTCCAGCAGTATACCATTTACATAAACACTGTTTACTGTAGCGCACCGTTTATATAGAATCAATTTCCAGCAGTATGCTGGTTACATAAACACGGTTTACTGTAGGGCACCGTTTATATAGAATCAGTTTCCAGCAGTATACTGGTTACATAAACACGGTTTAATGTAGGGCACCGTTTATATACAATCTGTTTCCAGCAGTATAACGTTTACATAAACACTGTTTACCGTCGAGCACCGTTTATATAGCATCTGTTTCCAGCAGTATACCATTTACATAAATACTGTTTACTGTAGAGCACCGTTTATATAGAATCTGTTTCCAGCAATATTCCGTTTACATAAATACTGTTTACTGTCGAGCACCGTTTATATAGAATCAGTTTCCAGCAGTATGCTGGTTACATAAACACTGTTTACTGTAGGGCACCGTTTATATAGAATCTGTTTCCAGCAGTTTACCATTTACATAAACACTGTTTACTGTAGAGTACCGTTTATATAGAATCTGTTTGCAGCAGTATTCCGTTTACATAAATATTGTTTACGTAGAGCACCGTTTATATAGAATCTGTTTCCAGCAGTGTTCTGGTTACATAAACACTGTTTACCGTAGAGCACCGTTTATATATAATCTGTTTCCAGAAGAGTACCATTTACATAAATACTGTTTACTGGAGAGCACCGTTTATATAGAATCTGTTTCCAGCAGTATTCCGTTTACATAAATACTGTTTACTGTAGAGCACTGTTTATATATAATCTGTTTCCAGCAGTATACTGGTTAAATAAACACAGTTTCTTGTAGAGCACCGTTTATATAGAATCTGTTTCCAGCAGTATCCAGTTTACATAAACTCTGTTTACTGTAGCGCACCGTTTATATAGAATCAGTTTCCAGCAGCATGCTGGTTACATAAACACTGTTTACTGTACGGCACCGTTTATATAGAATCTGTTTCCAGCAGTTTACCATTTACATAAATACTGTTTACTATAGAGCACCGTTTATATAGAATCTGTTTCCAGCAGTATACTGTTTACATAAACACAGTTTACTGTAGAGCACCGTTTATATAGAATCTGTTACCAGCAGTTTACCATTTACATAAATACTGTTTACTGTCGAGCACCGTTTATATAGAATCTGTTTCCAGCAGTATACTATTTACATATACACTGTTTACTGTAGGGCACCGTTTATATAGAATCTGTTTCCAACAGTATACTGTTTACATAAACACTGTTTACTGTAGGGCACCATTTATATAGAATCTGTACCAGCAGTTTACAATTTACATAAATACTGTTTACTGTAGAGCACCGTTGAGATAGAATCTGTTTCCAGCAGTATACTGTTTACATAAACACTGTTTACCGTAGAGCACCGTTTATATAGAATCTGTTTCCAGCAGTATACCATTTACATAAATACTGTTTACTGTAGAGCATCGTTTATATAGAATCTGTTTCCAGCAGTATTCCGTTTACATAAATACTGTTTACTGTAGAGCACCGTTTATATAGAATCAGTTTCCAGCAGTATACTGGTTACATAAACACTGCTTACTGTAGCGCACCGTTTATATAGAATCAGTTTCCAGCAGTATGCTGGTTCCATAAACACTGTTTACTGTAGGGCACCGTTTATATAGAATCTGTTTCCAGCTGTTTACCATTTACATAAATACTGTTTATTATAGAGCACCGATTATATAGAATCTGTTTCCAGCAGTATCCTGTTTACATAAACACTGTTTACTGTACAGCACCGTTTATATAGAATCTGTTTCCAGCAGTTTACCATTTACATAAATGCTGTTTACTGTAGAGTACCGTTTATATGGAATCTGTTTCCAGCAGTATACTGGTTACATAAACAATGTTTACTGTAGAACACCGTTTATATAGAATCTGTTTCCAGCAGTATACTGTTTACATAAACACTGTTTACTGTAGGGCACCGTTTATATAGAATATGTTTCCAGCAGTATACCGTTTTCATAAACACTGTTTACTGTAGGGTACCGTTTATATAGAATCTGTTTCCAGCATTATACTGTTTACATAAACAAAGTTTACCGTAGAGCACCGTTTATATAGAATCTGTTTCCAGCAGTATACCATTTACATAAATACTGTTTACTGTAGTGCACCGTTTAGATAGAATCTGTTTCCAGCAGTATACCGTTTACATAAATACTGTTTACTGTAGAGAACCGTTTATATAGAATCAGTTTCCAGCAGTATACTGGTTACATAAACACTGTTTACTGTAGCATACCGTTTATATAGAATCAATTTCCAGCAGTATGCTGGTTACATAAACACGGTTTACTGTAGGGCACCGTTTATATAGAATCAGTTTCCAGCAGTATACTGGTTACATAAACACTGTTTAATGTAGGGCACCGTTTATATACAATCTGTTTCCAGCAGTATAACGTTTACATAAACACTGTTTACTGTAGGGCACCGTTTATATAGAATCTGTTTCCAGCAGTATACTGTTTACATAAACACGGTTTACTGTAGAGCACCGTTTATATAGAATCTGTTTCCAGCAGTATTCCGTTTACATAAATACTGTTTACTGTAGAGCACTGTTTATATAGAATCTGTTTCCAGCAGTATACTGGTTAAATAAACACAGTTTCTTGTAGAGCACCGTTTATATAGAATCTGTTTCCAGCAGTATCCAGTTTACATAAACTCTGTTTACTGTAGCGCACCGTTTATATAGAATCAGTTTCCAGCAGCATGCTGGTTACATAAACACTGTTTACTGTACGGCACCGTTTATATAGAATCTGTTTCCAGCAGTTTACCATTTACATAAATACTGTTTACTATAGAGCACCGTTTATATAGAATCTGTTTCCAGCAGTATACTGTTTACATAAACACAGTTTACTGTAGAGCACCGTTTATATAGAATCTGTTTCCAGCAGTTTACCATTTACATAAATACTGTTTACTGTCGAGCACCGTTTATATAGAATCTGTTTCCAGCAGTATACTGTTTACATATACACTGTTTACTGTAGGGCACCGTTTATATAGAATCTGTTTCCAGCAGTATACTGTTTACATAAACACTGTTTACTGTAGGGCACCATTTATATAGAATCTGTACCAGCAGTTTACAATTTACATAAATACTGTTTACTGTAGAGCACCGTTGAGATAGAATCTGTTTCCAGCAGTATACTGTTTACATAAACACTGTTTACTGTAGGGCACCGTTTATATAGAATCTGTTACCAGCAGTATACTGTTTACATAAACACTGTTTACCGTAGAGCACCGTTTATATAGAATCTGTTTCCAGCAGTATACCATTTACATAAATACTGTTTACTGTAGAGCATCGTTTATATAGAATCTGTTTCCAGCAGTATTCCGTTTACATAAATACTGTTTACTGTAGAGCACCGTTTATATAGAATCAGTTTCCAGCAGTATACTGGTTACATAAACACTGCTTACTGTAGCGCACCGTTTATATAGAATCAGTTTCCAGCAGTATGCTGGTTCCATAAACACTGTTTACTGTAGGGCACCGTTTATATAGAATCTGTTTCCAGCTGTTTACCATTTACATAAATACTGTTTATTATAGAGCACCGATTATATAGAATCTGTTTCCAGCAGTATCCTGTTTACATAAACACTGTTTACTGTACAGCACCGTTTATATAGAATCTGTTTCCAGCAGTTTACCATTTACATAAATGCTGTTTACTGTAGAGTACCGTTTATATGGAATCTGTTTCCAGCAGTATACTGGTTACATAAACAATGTTTACTGTAGAACACCGTTTATATAGAATCTGTTTCCAGCAGTATACTGTTTACATAAACACTGTTTACTGTAGGGCACCGTTTATATAGAATATGTTTCCAGCAGTATACCGTTTTCATAAACACTGTTTACTGTAGGGTACCGTTTATATAGAATCTGTTTCCAGCAGTATACTGTTTACATAAACAAAGTTTACCGTAGAGCACCGTTTATATAGAATCTGTTTCCAGCAGTATACCATTTACATAAATACTGTTTACTGTAGTGCACCGTTTAGATAGAATCTGTTTCCAGCAGTATACCGTTTACATAAATACTGTTTACTGTAGAGAACCGTTTATATAGAATCAGTTTCCAGCAGTATACTGGTTACATAAACACTGTTTACTGTAGCACACCGTTTATATAGAATCAATTTCCAGCAGTATGCTGGTTACATAAACACGGTTTACTGTAGGGCACCGTTTATATAGAATCAGTTTCCAGCAGTATACTGGTTACATAAACACTGTTTAATGTAGGGCACCGTTTATATACAATCTGTTTCCAGCAGTATAACGTTTACATAAACACTGTTTACTGTAGGGCACCGTTTATATAGAATCTGTTTCCAGCAGTATACTGTTTACATAAACACGGTTTACTGTAGAGCACCGTTTATATAGAATCTGTTTCCAGCAGTGTACCGTTTACATAAACGTTGTTTACTGTAGGGCATCGTTTATATAGAATCAGTTTCCAGCAGTATACTGTTTACATAAACACAATGTGGAGATGCCGGCGTTGGACTGGGGTGAGCACAGTACGAAGTCTTACAACACCAGGTTAAAGTCCAACAGGTTTGTTTCGATGTCACTAGCTTTCGGAGCGCTGCTCCTTCCTCAGGTGAATGAAGAGGTATGTTCCAGAAACACATATATAGACAAATTCAAAGATGCCAAACAATGCATGGAATGCGACCATTAGCAGGTGATTAAATCTTTACAGATCCAGAGATGGGGTGACACCAGGTTAAAGAGGTGTGAATTGCATCAAGCCAGGACAGTTGGTAGGATTTCGGCCAACGTTGTCTACCTCAAACGCTGCAGGAAAGAATGTCCCGAAGCATGGTACATTGGCGAGACCATGCAGACGCTGCGACAACGAATGAACGGACATCGCGCAACAATCACCAGGCAGGAATGTTCCCTTCCAGTCGGGGAACACTTCAGCAGTCAAGGGCATTCAGCCTCTGATCGCCGGGTAAGCGATCTCCAAGGCGGCCTTCAGGACCGCGACAACGCAGAATCGCCGAGCATAAACTTATAGCCAAGTTCCGCACACATGAGTGCGGCCTCAACCGGGACCTGGGATTCATGACGCATTACACTCATCCGCCACCATCTGGCCTGCGAAATCCTACCAACTGTCCTGGCTTGATGCAATTCACACCTC